>NC_037670.1:45446693-45693840 GCF_003255815.1 Theropithecus gelada | reverse complement strand
AAAAAAAAAAAAAGACGTAAAAAAAGAAAATCTTTTAATGTTGGAATGCCGTAATTTTTTTTTTTTTTTTTTTTTTTTGAGATGGAGTTTCACTTTTGTTGCCCAGACTGGAGTGCAATGGCACTATCTCTGCTCACTGCAACCTCCACCTCCGGAGTTCAAGTGATTCTTGTGCCTCAGCCTCCCGAGTAGCTGGGATTACAGCCACATGCCACCATACCCGGCTAAGTTTTTTGTATTATTAGTAGAGACTGGGTTTCACCATGTTGGCCAGGCTGGTCTTGAACTCCTGACCTCAGGTGATCTGCCTGCCTCGGCCTCCCAAAGTGCTGGGATTACAGGCATAAGCCACCACACCTGACTGGAATGCCATATAAAATTTAATTTGGGAAAAATGTCTGCTGCTAAAATTATGCGGAAAAAATCATTTATCTCTAGAATAAAAAGCAAGATCACAAGACAAGAGAATGACTCTACTTGTTTCTTCAGCCCCATCCCTTGCTACTCAGTCACATCACACATAGTTTCTGGAAAATCATCTTTTTTCTCATTCCATTCCTCCTCTGCCGTCCTCTGTCTACAGTATCTCTTCGCCTGCACTTTAGGCCCCCATACCCTTGAAGATTCAATTCAGATCTCACCAAAAAGTATTTTCTGGCCCACCAAGGCCTGGCCAGAAGTACCTCTTTCAAACATCTCTAACGTTAAACAGCATTATGGAACACTATTGTTTTGGGCTGAGCTTCTGCACTAGGCCCCAAGGGACCAGACCAAACCAAAATGGACTCACTTGTGCTAAATGCCATGCCAACAGAATGAAACTTTAAGGAAGTCGATAGATCTCAAAACAGATCAGTTTTTCCTGAAAACTGGAGATTCCAGTCTACCTGACTCAGTCTACCTGAGTCAGCTATTTTCCCTTTGGTTTTTTTTTTTTTTTTTTTTTTTTTTTTTTTTTTTTTTTTTTTTTTTTGAGACGGAGTCTCGCTCTGTCGCCCAGGCTGGAGTGCAGTGGCCGGATCTCAGCTCACTGCAAGCTCTGCCTCCAGGGTTTACACCATTCTCCTGCCTCAGCCTCCTGTGTAGCTGGGACTACAGGCCCCCGCCACCTCGCCCGGCTAGTTTTTTGTATCTTTTAGTATAGATGGGGTTTCACGTGTTAGCCAGGATGGTCTCGATCTCCTGACCTCGTGATCCGCCCGTCTCGGCCTCCCAAAGTGCTGGGATTACAGGCTTGAGCCACCGCGCCCGGCCTTTCCCTTTGCTTAAACTCGAATAAAAAAGTAACCTGAAGTAACCTGATGTTTACCAGTCAAGCTTTTTGTTTTCCCTATTGTTGTTTCCTTGTTCCCACCTTACAAAACCCACTGTTCAGCAGTTGCTCATGAGAGCTTTTAGTACATTTGGTGGAATGAAGGCTGCCCTGATTCATAAATCCCAAATAGATGCCCATCTTTGATCTATAACTAAATTTGTTGTAATTTTGTCTTTTGACACTTATAATGACATATGTTTTCAATTTGTATACTTACATTTCTCACTAAAGTGAGTGTGTGGAGGAGAGATTGTGCTAGAGATAGCCTAGCACATGGTGGACATGCAGAAATATGAAGGAAGGAAGGAAGGAAGGAAGAAAGGAAGGAAGGAAGGAAGGAAGGAAGGAAGGAAGGAAGGAAGGAAGGAAGGAAGGAAGGAAGGGAGGGAGGGAGGGAGGGAGGGAGGGAGGGAGAAGAGAAAAGAGAAAAAGAGAAAGGAAGGGAAGGAAGGGAAGGAGGAAAACAATTTCATATTAAAGGACTCATAAATGTGGCAAGTTTTGCTGTTATGGCATAATTCAAAGGAAATATTAGCTAAGCTACCTCTCAAAATTATGGTTAATATTCAGCTTTCAGCAAACTGAATTTCCCACCATAAGAGATTCTTTTCTGGAGTGGGGGAGGGAGGCCAAGAATTAGTACTCTGAAAGCAACCATTTAAGCTGGAAATGCTCCTCTGCGTCTAAAATATGACAGATGTCTCCAAGTCTTCAGACCAGGTTAACCAGAGGAGAGAAGGGCCTGGGAAGAAAGGACAAAAAAGTAGACAGTGAGACCCATTTCATGCCAGTTTCCCAGAGATGGTGGGAGAGGAAGGACAGAACAGTACAGACTCATCAGGAACCATTCAGTGCCCAGTTATGACATGTTTAAACACTGCCTTTTTTGAGTTTTTTCAGCAACCCTGTGAGATGGGAGGGTGTCACACATTTCTTCATTTGGAGAAACTGAGCTCCTAAAAGATTAGATAGAAGTAAAACTGGTAACAGCAGCCAAACTTTTCAATAGTCTCTCCTAGAGCAGTGCTCTGTGGAAGGGAGAGAGACTATGTTGCCTCCCTAATGATAATGTGCTGATTCTGTTTGTTTAACTAAAGCTACACCAGATTAGCAGACCATAATTACAGCTAAAATCCTTGTCTCTGATACAGTTGACAGAATGTCTGTTTCACTGAGCCGAGCTCCCAAGAAAGGCTTTACTCAAGGTTAAGCCAGGCTGCCTGAAAGCAATAGTGCTGTTTCAGTGTCACACTGGATACTTTATCTGAGCAGCAGGATTTCCTACCCTTGGGTTTCACATGGTTTACTTTGATTTCTTGGGGCGATAAGTAAGTTTGCTCCTCTTTGAAAGGTTGTGTTAGTGGCCATACCGTTGTAAAACCTTAAGAACTTTCTTTTGTGTCTGGATAGAAAGATATCTGCCTTTTTCTTTTTGTACAACTTTACTGGGCCTTGTTTTAGGGAATTCCTCCCTCCGTCCCCCAATTCTTTCCTTGCCTTTCAGCTTTGCAGAACGCAATGAAGTCTGTCATTAACAATCTTTCCTTGACCGGGCGCGGTGGCTCACGACTGTAAGCCCAGCACTTTGGGAGGCCGAAACGGGTGGATCACCTGAGGTCAGGAGTTAGAGACCAGCCTGGCCAACATGGCAAAACCCTTTCTCTACTACAAAAATAAAGATTAGCCTGGCATGGTGGCGAGTGCCTGGAATCCCAGCTACTAGGGAGGCTAAGGAGGAAGAATCGCTTGAACCTGGGAGGCGA
This sequence comes from Theropithecus gelada, assembly GCF_003255815.1. NCBI lineage: Eukaryota > Metazoa > Chordata > Mammalia > Primates > Cercopithecidae > Theropithecus > Theropithecus gelada. The sequence goes on along the minus strand of NC_037670.1, from coordinate 45,690,762 downwards.
AGGTTGCAGTGAGCTGAGATCTGGCCACTGCACTCCAACCTGGATGACAAGAGCGAAACTCCGTCTCAAAATAATCATAATAATAATAAATCTTTCCTTTATCGAGTCAACTTTGAATGTTATGCTTAATTCCTTGAGACCTAGAAACGGAATTCAGTGTGTTTGTTTGATCACTGGTGGTTTTCTACAGTGGATCGAGGAATGTTCTCACCTCTTGCCAGAATCTTTTATATAGTCCTGCTCTCTTCTCTGTCAGGTCCCTTCTCTATTCACTCTCATCTGCTTTGTAAATCATAAAGCAAAATGTCAATGAATTTGACTAAAATTTCAAGAAATAAATCAAGGTGAGAAAAGTAAGCTGACAACAGAGTTGAGAGTAAAAGGGGAAGCATTTCAATGGGTCTGTTTTGCTTCCCCCGCCCAAAACCAACCCAGACATTCCTTAAATAGAGCCCACAGTTTGTGGGCTTTCTAATGAATAGTGACCAAGAGGCAGCCTCACATTTGAGGCATGCTATTACCATTTTTTTCTTCATTCCCTCTCCTTAATTAGGGTCTTTAAAGGGAGGCTGCCCTCAGATTCTGACAAACAGTATTAGCTTCCTCCGAATACAAGGCCTGATCCAGCAGCTATTGTCAGGAGGGTTTGCATTGAATCTGTGACATTGTCTATATTTCTAGAATGCAGGAGGAATATCTCGACAGAGAATTAGCTGTGGGTGTTATAAAAAGCCTATTCCTGAAGGTCTGAAGAACTGATTTTAGTAACCCAGAATAATACGGCAGGGAGATAGACTTGATTGGTTTTCAGTTTCACCGTTTGGCTAATGCCCACAATAAGATGCATTTTACCTGTACCAAACATATACGCACCAAAAAAATTCTTGAAACAGTATTTATCCCTTTTCCATGCAATTCCTTCTATTTTCCATTCGAATTTATTTCAGTTTCTAAATGCAAACCTCCACCTTCTGAATTGATTATCTCACACTAAGGAGTGGCAACCCACTGTTTGAAAAGCACTCAACGGGATGCCCTTTATTTTTCTAACCCTGTAATTCAATATAGAGAGATTCCGAATTGAGGACAAGCCTGATGAGTTTGAGGTATGGAATAAAGGAATCTGATCGGCTCCGGGTTTGTTGTGTTTTTAAATCTTCCTGTGTGTTCATTCTCTTCACCACAGAGAGGACTCTATTATCTTTGCTCAAAGAGCAGACAGTGCTCTAGCTGTTTTCCCCTGCTTAGCTTTGATCCCTGCAGCCATGCTCAGCCCTTCCCCCAAGCCCTCCCTTCCAGATGGGTTGAGGCTGTTGAGACTCCAGGGGTTTTCAAGGCTGGGAGCCCGCTGAGTGTTCACTGTTCCCACCTCCAATCTGCTCCATCCTCCAGCTACATTTCATTCCGGATCTACCAGGTTAATGGGATTATTGTTCTTCTCTGTTATTCCGTTATTTCGTATGGGGTGAATCAGTTGGTTCCTGGGACAATTTTTAGTTGTTGGCTGAGATGACAAAAATGGGTGGGGATTTTATTTTAGGAATAAGTGTTCTTCATCAGCCAGAATTTAATCTGGGAAGAATTTACTCACTCTCAAATGGGTTACTTTTTGAGGTAACTTAAAAATAAGATTTGTTTGGCTGGGTGTGGTGGCTCACACCTGTAATCCCAGCACTTTCAGAGTCTGAGGCAGGAGGATCGCTTGAGCCCGGGAATTCAAAACCAGCCTGGGCAACATATGGCGACCCTGTCTCTATTATTAAAAAAAATTTTTAATAAGATTGTTTTATCAGATAAAAGCAAAGCATATCTTAAGGCACGACTCATGTTTTAATGCCTATATCATCATCAAATCAACCATACAACATTTTAGCTTCAAATTTTAATTTTGGTTAGAAAGATAAAGTGATAGACTGATTATATCATTTATTTTATTCATTGTATTCAACAACATTTACTGAGTACTTATTGGATACAAAGCACGTTTATTGACCTCAAGATATCTAGACTTTTAGAAGGGAGTGTTTTAAAAATGCCTACAAATAGCCATTATATAAAATAAGATTTTAATAAGTGACTATACATAGTATAGTACATAGCCTAATCATAGTATCTAATCCTTTTCAGAACTCATAAGAGTGAAAAGAGAAATTACTCATACCTAGTGTATCTGTTTTGTCAAGACATAAGATTGCCAAATTTCTGTATTCTTCATTTTAATTAAATGCATGATTGATTGAGTGAATGCTGAGTGTCTATTTGGTGCCATGTGCTATAAATGTGACGAAATGGCCCTCGATTGATCTTTCTTTGGTTTATTGATGTTTGTTTTGAAAGAATTGATTTCCCAATACCTGGAATGCATGAGCATGGAGAGAGACTGAAAAATGGAAAGAAAGAGACATGAAGTAAGGCTACTGGAGACTCGGGTTTTTCCTTCCTCTCTGATTGTCCAAATCCAATAGAAATATAAAGTGAGACCGGGTGCATTGGCTCATGTGTGTAATCCCAGCACTTTGAGAGGCCAAGGCAGGTGGATCACCTGAGGTCAGGAGTTTGAGACTAGCTTGGTCCACATGGTGAAACCCCGTTTCTACTGAAAATACAAAAAATTAGCTGGGCGTGGTGGCACTCACTTGTAAATCCCAGCTACTTGGGAGGCTGAGGCAGGAGAATCCCTTGATCCTGGGAGACAGAGGTTGCAGTGAGCCGAGATCACACCATTGCACTCCAGCCTGGGCAATAGAGCAAGACTCCATCTCAGAAAAAAAAAAAAAAAAAAAAAGACATATAAAGTGATATAAAATACAAAATTTTAAACTATAGTAGCAACATTTGAAAAAGTCAAAAGAAACAGATAAAATTCATTTTTAACAACATATCTTACACAATCCGATATATCTAAAATATTATCTCTACAATGTGAAATCAACTAAAAAACATTAGTGAGATAGTTTACATTCTTTCAGGTATTTTTGGACTATTGTCCTCAAAACCTGGCATGTATTCTTCACTAACAGCACATCTTAATTTTGATTAACCGTATTTCTTGGGTTCAATAACCACAAATCACTCGTGGCTATCCTATTGAACAACATAGCCTAAATAAAGAAGCAGAAGTCAAGGAAAATCTAGATAGTTAATAAATGTCTTTAACATTTAGAGGAAGGGACTCTTACTTCATGGGGTAGGGGGAAATCTGAAAACCAGTCTTTTCTTTCTACCGATGGAGAAATGGGAGTTGCCAACTCAAGATCCACTCCTTTCTCTTCCAGCCTCTCAGACGTGGGGATATGAGACAGGGCTGGAGCTGAACCTCTCCTACTTCTCTCCAGCACCCCAGAATTAAATCTGCTCTGAGGCAAACAAAGGCAACTCTACAATCCTCACATTAGTATCATGGCTTGCAGTTGATAAATGCTTTCATGTACAATATATCATCGGATATTTAATCATACCTCGAGGTGGTCAGTTGAAGTATTACTATCCTTACTGCATAGATGAATGTTCTGGGGCTCAGGGAGATTAAATGGCTTGCTCCAGAGTAGCACAGTTAGTATCCAAGTGTTTTCAGACTTAAGCTAGTGTATGTCCCACTAAACCAGAGCTGCCTGGCAAAGGAAGTTAAGAAAATATTTACAGAAGTATGATTTTTTTAATTCTCTGGACACATTTCATCTACTCAATCCCCCCCCCCCAAAAAAAAACAAAAAACACTGGTGATCATTTTACAAAAGCATTGCAGAAATAACCTCTTGGCCAATTGAGTTTTTAACTGGGTTTTTGTACTTTTTTTTTTTAAGTTGGACCTCATTGTCTAGTGTAGCAATTTAGAACATCTAATTATTGACAGCAAGTCTATATATTACAAAGGCAGAGTTTTTGCGTTGGCCCTGAAGTGTGTTGCAATCATTTTTGTCTGGGAAAACAAACAAAAGTGGATCGGCAGCATGGTTGTCATATGAGATGCTGGCTGAGTCCCAGGCCCTAGGACGTTGGCTTACCTGCCAACAATACTTCCCTTTCAGGCAATGCCAACTGTTTTATGAGAAGATCACAGTTCTCTGGAAGTGAGCTTTTGTGTTTTGCTCTAATCAGCAAGATCCAACTTTACTACTGTCATGGAGGGAATTACAGTAATTCTATCAACTTTTGATGCAACCTTCTTCTGACACCGTGTGAAACAGACTGGAAAGACTCTAAAGATGGAGAGAGCTCAATGCTTGAGAAAAGGAATTCTGTTTTTTGAAAGGTCTCTAGAACAAAGGGTATGCAATATGTTTATCACTTCAATTTCAGAAACATCATGGGCTCTAGAAACACATTCTCATCTATCTGTTTCTATTGCTCCTGGTTTTTTTCTGCTCCACCCAATTGTCTTCCTATTTTTATCTCTTTCATTCCACTCTGGAGCCATGTTGCTTGGTCAGGCCACCATTCAAAATAAATGATTTTTTTCCCTCTTTTACGTTATACCTACTTTCTTAATTCTTGGCTGTTACTTTTCTCAATTAACCTTTGGCAAATCATAATGAAATTAAATTTAGCTTGTTGTAGAGAGAAAGAGTCATTGTAGAAGCTGGGATGGTCTGGAAGGGAATTAAAAATTATTTTGATAGCCCTCAGAAAGTGGACAGAAATCGTAAAAATCCAGCTGGGAGTCAGTGTATCCAGTTCATCTCATTCGCAGTAAATCGTTGGGCGTCTCCTTGTAGCTGCCACAGTAATGCTAATGATGATGACTTCTTGCTTGAAGTGCTGAGTGTTGAATCCTTTGCCCCAGTTATGTGCCACATACTGATTTCCTTAACAGTAGACAAATACTGGAAACACAAAAGGAAGAAGCCGGGTCCTACTAAGCCACTCCCTTTGTCTAGTTTATCACTCAGTTCTGCCTATTTTTTCCTTCCTCTGTAGGAAATGGGGAGTTCATAAATGATAATAACAAACTTGCAGAAAAATATTAAGATAGAAACTTTTGTAGCAGCCAGCATTTTTCTAAGAGGAGGTCAAAGCATAAAGAAAGAAATTGATCAGCCTCTGTTCCTATCTCCCCCAAAAACTCCTTCTCTAGAAATCCTACTCTCAGAAACTAGTAATCAGGCATTAAGAAAAATTACTTTATCCACTGGGCCGATTCATGTAGCTTATTAACTATCTGTCTTTAGACTGAAAAAAAAAAAAAATTAGCCAAATTATTTACTAGCAAATCCGGAAAGTAAGTAAAGTTCTTTAGCAGTTTAATGTTACTATAACAGTCTGATTCACACACATTTATAAAATTCTCATCTGCACGAGTTGGCACACCCACAAGAAAGAAACGTCGTCCATGACAAAGGGACTGTCGTGTCTTTTATAGCATACATTCTACTATACATTTGCTGGGATCAAGGAAAAACTTACCCTTTGCCCTCTGAAGGCTTACCGAAAAATCAACTGACGAAAGGCAGATTAATAGGCGAAATGTCTTACAGGTGTGTTAGTGTGCATGAGGGAGAATCACAGAATGATTGTCCAATATCCCAGTGAGGTACAGATGGCTGTATACACTTCTTAAGGGAAAGACAGATAGAGACGTGCAGACGATCGATTTTTAAGGGATTTCAATGGGCTTGGAGAACATACAGTGGCCTGGGATAAAGTATTTTGGGCCGGCAGAGCAGACAATGGTTTGTGACCAGTCTGTCCAGGCATGTTGATAGAATTCAGTCTTTCGTCCCGTGAGTTCACTTAATGAAAACTCAGGGAAGCGGCCAGAAGTAATTGTTTTCTTCATTGTCAGGTCCAAAATGTAGACAAATAAGGAATTTCAGGGGACAACTTCATCCTGCACCGAGGATTAAGAGACAGGAGGGGGAGGAGGCCCAAGAGACCTCGAGGCTGCTTCTTCAGTTCAGCATGTCAAAGTACCATCTTTTGGAGTATCCGTTTCTAAGCTCCAACACATTCAAAGACCTCAAAAGAACCAGATGCTGCTACGATAGTTCACAGGAAGATTCTGTCCTCCTCTCTGCATCCTATATTTAAAATTCAAGTGGTTTCTCTTTCTAGGCTACCCCATAACTTTGTTGGTTAAAAGATGTGCTACTCATTTAAAATGTCAAATTACATAGTCAGAGAGCTGGCCTACCTGATTCACATACTCTGCCTTTCTCAGTCCCTGTAATCTCAGTGTCATACATTCCATCTTTTCAACGTGCATATTAAAAGGTATCTTAAAGACTATATTACTTGTATTGAAACAGAAGAGTGTCTACGAACGCTGATTCAGCCTGCAAAATACATAGAAAAGTAGCAAGAAAAATGATGTAACACCCCATGTTGGTATACTGGCCTGGTTTCAAGGCTGAAAGCAGTCTGAAAGGGTCTGAAAAAAGTCTGAAAATGTGTGTGTGTGTGTGTGTGTGTGTGTGTGTGTGTGTGTGCAGCCATGCCTAACAGCTCATGTTTAGCTTTCTTTTTTTTTCCTTTTCTTCTTTTTGATACAGAGTCTCATTCTATCACCTAGGCTGGAGTACAGTGGTGCGACCACAGCTCACTGCAGCCTCGATCTCCTGGACTCAACCAATCCTCCTGCCTCAGCCTCCCAGGTAGTTAGGACTACAGGTACGTGCCACCACCGTCTGCTAAACTTTTAAGTTTTATTTTTAGTAGAGATGAGGTCTCACTATGTTGCCCAGGCTGGTCTTGAACTCCTGGCCTCAAGCAATCCTGTCGCTTCAGCCTTCCAAAGTGCTGGGATTACAGGCATGAGCCACCCAGCCCAGTCATGTTTGGCTTTCTTTTTCCTTTTTTTTTAAACTTCAACTTTTATTTTAGATACGGAGGTACACGTGCAGGTTTGTTACATGGGAATATTGCAATGATGCTGAGGTTTGGGGTTAGAATTCCATCACCCAGGTAGTAAGCATACCATACAATAAGTTTTTCAACCCTCCCACCCCCCACCCTGTAATAGTCTCTAATGTCTTTTCCCATATTTATGTCCCTGTGTGATTAGGTCACTTCCCAGAATGCTATATACCCACACACATTGAGAAAGTTTTTGGGACTAGAATTGCCCTGGGCGATTGTGTTGGAACGGGTGCCAAGACGGTAATGTTCTTACCTGAAACACTGCTGGAGTCTGCAGGAAGGCACTGATCCGCCCTTCCTACAACTTGTTCATGCCAAAAAATACAAGGAAAGATGTAGCTCCCCGAGGGAGAGGGCGAGAAACTCTTGCCTCCTTTTAAATGAGTAGAACTTAAAGTTATGAACTAAGATAAAGAGAAAACAAAACAAATATCTTTCAAAGAGTAGTAAAATATTAGAACCCTAAAAGATCTGATGGGCACACTTATCTTGCTTGTTTCACCCTCATCATCATCATACAAGTTTACTTCATTTAAAAAACAGAAAACATAGAGAAGCATAGAAAGCACCCCAATCCCCCATAATTCCACCTCCTAAACATGCATACCTTTATAGACTACGGTTCCATGGAACCTGATCTATACAGGACCTGATACAGATGGATAAATTTTTCCCACCAAAATATCATAAATTATATTTCATTGTAAAAAATGTCTTTCTTACTTAACAACAAATCACTGTCAGTAAATAAATATTTACCATATCATTGGTTGTTTTTTTGGGTGCTTTTGTTGTTGTTGTTGTTGTTGTTGTTGTTGTTTTGAGACAGGATCTCGCTGTGATGCTCAGGCTGGAGTGCAGTGGCGCGATCTCGGTTCACTGCAAACTCTTTCTCCTGGGCTCAAGCAATCCTCCCACCTCAGCCTCCTGAATAGCTGGGATCACAGGTGTGCCACCATGCCTAGCTAATTTTTTGTATTTTTGGTAGAGACAGGGTTTCACCATGTTGCCCAGGCTGGTCTCCAACTCCTGTGCTCAAGTGATCCTCCCACCTTGGCCTCCCAAAGTGCTGTGACTACAGGCCTGAGCCACTGTGCCCAGCACACCACATCATTGTTAATGGGTACATAGTATTCTCTTAAGTGGATGTATTATAAGTTATTTAACTAATACCCTACCATTGATTGCTTAAGTTCTTTTCAACTTCTACAATGACAATTAATTCTACAATAAACAGTCTTCCGGCCAGGTGTGGTGGCTCACACCTGTAATCCCAACACTTTGGGAGGCTGAAGCAGGTGGATCATGAGGTCAGGAGTTCGAGACCAGCCTAGCCAACATGGTGAAACCTCGTCTCTATTAAAAACACAAAATTAGCCAGGTGTGGCAGCACATGCCTGTAATCCCAGCTACTCAGGAGGCTGAGGCAGGAAAATCGCATGAACCGGGGAGGCAGAGGTTGCAGTGAGCTGAGATCAGACCATTGCACACCAGCCTGGGCGATAGAGCGGCACTCTGTCTCAAAACTAAATAAATAAGAATTAATTAATTAACAAACCCAGATTTCAGGTGTCTCCTAATTTGAGGGACCAGGAGGGAACACCATGACCATGCATAGCTGCCTTTGTGTTCATCCCTTACATTGTAACTACCAGGACATGTGAACTCAGCCTGTCTTTGAAGCTCCTGAATAATCCTCTAATGTAAAAACCTTAGTGAACATGTAAACATAACTGGAGTTTTCATAGAGAAGGTGGAAAACAGGTTTTGCAAAACACATCTCACAGAAAAAACTCCCTCACAGACATGCCTGTTCTTACTCATTACCTGTTGTATCTGGGACTGGGGTAGAGGGAGGTTTGCAAACAAATCAGTTCTTCTCCCCAACTTGCTTCCTCAAACTTGTCTTGATGCTCAGCCAAACAAAGGAGCTTCCAGTTACCAGAAACTGCCCTTCTTAGAAGAAAATTTAGCAATCATCTAAACTTGTTTTAAACATGCCCTTTGAGATATCATGCCCAGCTCCAGCAGTTTGTATTAGAATATTTCTTCAGATCCTTTTCTGTTAAATCCTTCAAGAGTGTAAACTTTTCTTCACCTAGTTTCTGCCCATTTCTTGTCAATTTTCTTTCTAGTTGTTTGTTTGTTTGTTTGTTTCTTATCTTTCTGTTTGTTGTTTGCTTGTTTTGGTTTTGGTTTTGGGTTTTGTTCGAGACAGTCTTGTGCTATGTTGCCCAAGCTGGTCTCAAACTCCTAGGCTCAGGCAATCCTCCCACTTCAGCCTCCTGAGTAGCTGGGATTACAGATGTGTGGCATCATGCTCAGCTCTTTTTCTAATAATTTTTTCTTCTCTGGTTGCTACTGCAGTTGGTAACTTTACTCCACTATATTTTCTAATCAACTCTTCTTTATATATAGAAAAAGTATTGATTTAGATATTTTTGTGTGTGTGAAGTCAACTGCCTTACTGATTGATCTCATTGTTTCTTCTGTTTTAATTGATATATTATTGTTATCTGCAAACAATAATCGTGTCACCTTCTTTCGAGTATTCATACCTCTTATTACTTTCTCACGTCTAATTACATTGAGTAGTGCCTCTAAATTAGGAGTACTAGTAGTGATGATGGACTTCTTTGTCTTCCATTGCAAAAACTTTTAATGCTTCCATGAAAAACAACACTGATTTTGACATATAGTTTAAACATATACACACATACACACACAATTTTAATTTCAAAGAGTTTACATTTATTCCTATTTAGTGATGGTTTAAGTTTCTTATCTGTATATTTGCTTTGTTTGCTTTTATTTTTAAACTAGGAAGAAATACTGGATTTGTCAAAATCCTTTGAGATACCAGTCTACTGACCCATACTGAATTTGAATTATCTTCTTTTTAAACACTTAAATAAACTTAGACATGTTTATGGGCTGTTTATTCTATTGTACCAATCTACAAGTCATTTCTAACACAAAAACAGTACAGGTCTATTTATTGAACCGGCTCTGTCGCTCAGGCTGGAGTGCAGTGGTGTGATCTCGGCTCACTGCAAGCTCCACCTCCTGGGTTCACACCATTCTCCTGCCTTAGCCTCCTGAGTAGCTGAGACTACAGGCGCCCGCCACCTCACCCGGCTAATTTTTTTGTTGTTGTTGTTAGAGATGGAGTTTCACCGTGTTAGCCAGGATGGTCTCGATCTCCTGACCTCGTGATCCGCTTGTCTTGGCCTCCCAAAGTGCTGGGATTACAGGCGTGAGCCACTGTGCCCAGCCTTAGTCGTTCTATTTTTTAATCTTTAAGATTTTCTTGGTAGGGCATGGTGGCTCATGCCTGAAATCCCAACAGTTTGGGAGGCCAAGGTGGAAGAATCGCTTGAGCTCAGGAGTTTGGGATCACCCTGGGCAACAGAACAAGACCCTATCTCATAAAAAATAAAAATAAAATAAAATAATAAAATTAATTAATTTTAAAAAGACTTTCTTGCTTCTTGTGTCTTAATATCCTAACCATTATTATAGTACTATCATGTAGATAGCCAAATTAATAAGATAGTTAGAAAATAATACAAAATAATTTGGGGCACTTTTATTTAAAAATTAAAATACATCCAGTACCATAAATTCCAGGAGAGGCAGAAATCAGTATGAGCTTAATGAGTGATGAAAATTACCATAGATTTATTTTTTGCAGATACAGAAGATGAGAGGGAGAAATTACAGAGTGATGGAGAAGGCAGACATCATGCAACGTGATCAAGGGCTATTCATTTTAAGCAGAAACATACATATGTAGAAAGCACCCTTGTACTTCTAATACCAATGACCATAAAGAAAAATAGTGTAGCCAAATAGTTTCTAGAATAGGAAAAATAAGGAATTATGTTTTGAGATAAGAAGTTAAGCTCTAGTATAATAATTATATTGGGTCAAAGAAACATGAAAACAAATTTTAAAAATCTTACAACATGAATAAAAGTTTCACCAAATCAGGAGTCTATTATAAGCATGTTTTGAGTTATTTTCTTTCCCAAAGAGTTTATTTTTGTTTTAATTTATTTAAGTAGTATACACTTCTGAAAACATTTAATTAATGTCATACTGGTTCTTGTAAAAGATGAGGTTGAGCAATTCCATTAAGCTATAGGAAGGTGAAGAGAGAATGTCTGGTAAATGAATTTCAAATAAGCTCCTTCGCAATATGCCCCTTCCATAACCTCTGTATCCTTGTCATCCCAAACTGCCCACATTTCATTGAACTCCTTGCACTTCTCAGAGGACATCTTCCCTGTCAACCCACGATATCAGTGGGCTAGGGGAGGTCCCCAAATACTGGAGGTACCTTGACCCTTGCCAGTGTCCAGGCACTTGACACCATCATAGAAGGAATCCAGAAAAGAGTGACTGTATGAAGATTTACTGCAAAGTGAATCTCCATGAAAGTGGAGTTCAGGTGTACTCAAGAGAGTCACTCCCAACGGGGTTTGGGGCTGCTACCTTTCTGAGTCTCTTTAGCCAAAGGGTGAAATATTCATGAAGATTTCTGGAAAAAAGGTGAAGATTTCTTGGAACTGTGGTGCCACCCATTTTTACACCACATATGGATGTTCCCAGAAGTCTCATGGCATTGGTGGGTATGTGATTTAGTATGTTAACGAACGTGCAGTGAAGTCCTTGGGAGACCCAGGTCAAATCCAGCACCATGTTGGGTCCAGTCAGCCTCAGCCAGCTGGGTCTACATCCTGGTTTGCAAAGTCTCAGCCCCTAGTTTATGCAGCTATTTCAACAGTTTCCTTTTTGCTAGTCCTGTGAAACGGCTGCCTAGAACTTTCTATTCTCCTACCATCACCCTGTATTATTCCTGTCTCATTACCCTTCAATTTCCACCCCCTTTTCCTCTAGATACGTGTACAGTGCTCAGTTTCAGACAAAGGATTGTGGAAATCATCCCCTGTGTCCCAGTCTGAGACAGCTGGCTCTTCTTTTGCTGCCATCGCATCTCATGCACACCTCTCTGAATCACTGGTTTTCTTGACTGTCTCCCTCAGGAGAGACACCATGGAAGGCATCTTACTTGTACATTCAGCATTTCGCATATGGAAGCATTAAAGATGTCATGAAAAAAACATTAAGTTTTTTTTTTTTTTAACATCTTAAGAAATGTGCGCACAAGCTCTGCTCTCTACTGTATTTATTTTTCTTAATACCCTTGTGGTCAAAATGTCACATAACAATGTCACATAACATCACTAATATCATATGTAATAGGTATGATATTAATAGTCATATTCAAACTGTTAATGAATCACATCAAGAAAGCCCATCTTCTTTAGTGTCTACAAAAATTACAGAGGAAAAACAGTGCAAGTCAGTAAGTATAATAATAAGGGGCCGGGCATGGTGGCTCATGCCTATAATCCCACCACTTTGGAAGGCCGAGGCCGGCAGATCACATGAGGTCAAGAGTTCAAGACCAGCCTAACATGCTGAAACACCGTCTCTATTAAAAATACAAAAATCAGCCAGGCGTAGTGGTGGGCGCCTGTAATCCCAGCTACTCAGGAGGATGAGGTAGGAGAATCACTTGAACCAAGGAGGCGGAGGTTGCGGTGAGCCGAGATCGCATCATTGCACCCCAGCCTGGGTGACAGAGCAAGAATATGTCAAAAGAAAAAAAAAAGAAAAAAAAAGAATCGACCGGGCTCAGTGGCTCATGACTGAAATCCCAATACTTTGGGAGACTGAGGCAGGAGGATCACTTGAGCCCAGAAGTTTGATCCCAGTCTGGGCAACACAGGGAGACCCCCGTTTCTATAAAAATTTTTTTACCAAAAAAAAACCAAAAAAAAAAGGCCGGGCGCGGTGGCTCAAGCCTGTAATCCCAGCACTTTGGGAGGCCGAGACGGGCGGATCACAAGGTCAGGAGATGGAGACCATCCTGGCTAACACGGTGAAACCCCCTCTCTACTAAAAAATACAAAAAACTAGCCGGGCGAGGTGGTGGGCGCCTGTAGTCCCAGCTACTCGGGAGGCTGACGCAGGAGAATGGTGGGAACCCGGGAGGCAGAGCTTGCAGTGAGCTGAGATCCGGCCACTGCGCTCCAGCCTGGGCAACAGAGCAAGACTCCGTCTCAAAAAAAAAAAAAAAAAAAAATTTAAAAAAGAGAATAAGGGAATCATAAAGTTGGAAAGGTACATGAAAATCATTCATCCTGTGATTTCTTTTTTTTTTTTTTTTTTTTTTTTTTTTCATCCTGTGATTTCTAACTCTGGCTGAGCTTTTAATAAAATGCCAACAATGCCCAGGTCTTATGCTAAGAAAATTTGATTATGCTTGTTTTATGTGGTGAAGGAGTAGCTGTGTGTGTGCGCGCGCACGTGTGTGTGTAGAGACAGGGGCTCCCTATGTTGCTCAGGCTGGTGACAAACTCCTGAGCTCAAGCAATCCACCTGCCTTGGCCTCCCAAAGTGGTGGGATTACAGGCATAAACCAGCAGGCCCGGCTAAGTAGTATTTTTTAAAGTTCCCCAAATACTTCTAATATGCACCCAGAATTAAGGACACCCTATCTAATCCTACTCCTTCATTTTCCTGATGAGGCAATATGAGAGGTGACATCACTTAGGAGAGTGAATAAGGGATATATTAAAAATAACTAAAGTTACTCAACGCAAAATGTTCTCTTTCCATCAGATCGTAGATTCATTATGGAAGGAATGATCAGAAAATCAAGAGATTGGGAAGAATTGGCTTACCAACTAGACTGAAAGTAAAGCAACTGCAAGCTGTATGTGGTGGCACTTCAAATAGGAGTAGTGGGAACTAACACGAAAAGAAAAAAATGATTACAGTTGGCAGGCAAAGGAGGGATCTGTGCAGGAAATAAGTTGGCTGAATAAATAGAATGAGCTAAGACTAGATTATCCAAACACAAGATTCATTTCTAAATCAGACAGAGCTGAACTTAACAACAACTCTATGTACTTGTAGTTTCCTATCTGTATAAATTTTACACTGGTAACGAGCATGGATTTGCAGTTCTCTGCAAATCTTACTTCTGAAAATGAGAATATAGACGGCTCCCTGGTTCAGAGGAACTGAGAATGGAAATTACATTGTTTCATGAGGTCAGATTTTTCTCAGGTTTACTCACACATTTAGGACATCAAAATAAATAAATTGGGGGTGGCAAGGAGGGAGAACCAATGCTGGAGGTCAACTAATATTTATTGGCAGAAGAGCAAGGGGGAAAATGTGGTGGTGTTTTGTTTTCCATGAACAGCTCCAATCTCTTCATCCTCCCTCCAAGCCAACTTTATTTCCAGATGGTCTTTAAATTCTACGACTTAAAAGAAATATAGTCTTTCCAGGAGCAGTAGCTCACGCCTGTGGGAAGGTTGCTTGAGGCCAGAAGTTTGAGACCAGCCTAGTCAACATGGTGAGACTCAAATCTTTTTTTTTTTTTGGAAACAGAGTCTCCCTCTGTCACCCATGCTGGTGGAGTGTAGTGGTGCGATCACGGCTGACTATAACCTCTGTCTCCCGGGTTCAAGCGATTCTCCTGCCTCAGCCTCCTGAGTAACTAGGATTACAGGCATACGCCACCATACCTAGCTAATTTTTGTATTTTTAGTAGAGATGGGGTTTCACTGTGGCCAGGCTGGTCTGGAACTCCTGACCTCAGGTGATCTGCTGCCCGCCTTGGCCTCCTAAAGTGCTGGGATTACAGGCGTGAGCCACCACTCCCAACCAAGACTCAAATCCAAATAAATAAATAAATATGTTACAGCTCAGGTCTTTTAGAATTTGTCTAGCAGTTTCCCTAGTCTTCACCAGAACACCCCCCAACCCCCACCACGCCACCAAAAAATGTTTTATCCAGGATAAAACTGCTTGCCTTATTATTTTCTTAAATTTCATGCTGTAATCATTTATACAGTTTCCCAACTTTTTTAGCATGAATCTTTCAAAATACAATTTTCTTATCTCAGTTTGTGATCCTGATCATATGTCAAGTAATATAATTTTGTGATTCATAGTTTCAGAATATTTTGTCTTAATTTCCTGATTTTTGCACACACATATACAAATAAATCTCCACTTTTCTTTTCTTCATTCTTCTTTTACTTATTTATTTATTTATGTATTTTTGAAGATGGGGTCTCACTCTGTTGCCCAGGCTGGGTATGGCTAGAATGGTGTGAGACTTAGAAATTACTGTAGATATTGTTCATCCAAGTTCTCATAATGAAAATTGTGAGACATCAAATCACTCTTTTTTATGTTATGAACCATGTGCTTCACAAACTCAGATCTCAAAGCTGTATAGTAATAATACTGTAGATTAAATCTAAATGTCAGCCCACCCAAATATAAACTATTGGATATAGAAATATTCCCACCCAAATATGACTTCCCAATAATCGTAATAGTAAGCCCATACAAAAATAAAGCACCAAAGACTTTTTAGCTGCCTATCTACCATCCACTCTCTTTTCTATAGGTTTTCAAAAGTCTAATGGCTCCAACTTCAAAGTAAATCTGACTCAGTATTAGTCAGGGAAAGTCACTCCCAACACTTCTTGGCCCTTTCACCTTAATTCAGAATTCTTCCATTTTTTTTTCCCAAAAGAATCATCAATGGCTCTTGAATTTTTTTTTCTTTTTTTGCACATATCCATCCACAAATGTCCCTCTTCCATTCTCCCCACAGGTACAGTGATATCTAATGATGGGTTACAATTTTTTTTTTTGTTTCCCCTTTAATAAATTTAGGGACCTGAATAATTACTAAACAGCCAATTTTATATCTTTAAAATAAGTGTATCCAGGCTGGGCACGGTGGCTCACACCTGTAATCCCAGCACTTTGGGAGGCAGAGGCGGGTGGAGCACGAGGTCAGGACATAGAGACCATTCTGGCTAACACGGTGAAACCCGCTCTCTACTGAAAATACAAACAATTAGCCGGGCGCGGTGGCGGCGCCTGTGGTCCCAGCTACTCGGGAGGCTGAGGCAGGAGAATGGCGGGAACCCGGGAGGCGGAGCTTGCAGTGAGCTGAGATTGCACCACTGCCTTCCAGCCTGGGCGACAGATCAAGACTCCGTCTCAAAAAAAAAAAAAAAAGAAAGAAAAAGAAAAAAGAAAAACCCTAAATCAAACAAAATCCCTGCCTTTATGGAGTTAGCAGTAATTAATTTAATTCTCATGTTGCCCCTATTGGGTAGGCACTATTATGACCTCATTTTATAGATACGGAACACATAGCAACAAAATTTACGTAAAGACACAGGGCAGGGGCTGGGTGCGGTGACTCACACCTGTAATCCCAGCACTTTGGGAGGTGGAGGCTGGTGAATCACTTGAGATCAGGAGTTCGAGACCACCCTGGCCAATATGGTGAAACCCCGTCTCTACTAAAAATACAAAACCTGGCATGGTGGCACGCACCTGTAATCCCAGATACTTGAACCTGGGAGGCTGAGGTTTCTGTGAGCTGAGATTGTGCCACTGCACTCCAGCCTGGGTGACAAAGTGAGACTCCATCTAAAAAAAAAAAAAAAAAGAAACAGGCCGGGCACAGTGACTCATGCCTGTAATCCCAGCACTTTGGGAGGCCAAGGTGGGTGGATTACCTGAGGCCAGCAGTTCGAGACCAGCCTGGCCAACATGCGAAACCCCGTCTCAGCTAAAAAAAATTAGCCAGGCGTGGTGGTGGGCGCCTATAATCCCGGCTATTCAGGAGACTGAAGCAGAAGAATTGCTTGAACCCAGGAGGCGGAGGCTGCAGTGAGCCGAGATGGCGCCACTGCACTCCAGCCTGGGCAAGAGTGAAACTGTGTCTCAAAAAAAGACACAGGTTAAACGACTCACAGGTAAATCTGGAAATTGGGGTTAGGGTGAACTTTCACTTTCACATAATATATTTTGATATATTTAAATTTTTAATAAACTTATTTTACTTTTATACTAGTTTTGTAATTAAAGTGTGAGTTAAAAGTATTTTTAAATGATTTATCACTTCCAGTTTCTTATTTAAAACAATCCTACCTTTCCAGGCCCTCCATGATCTAGTCCCATTTGCTTCTCCAACTCTCATTCCTCCTCGCCTCATGCACTCTCCATTCCAGCTACCCTAGGTTAATGTCTCTGTTGAGTTTGGGACTTCTGTTCGCTCATTATTCCGTTACCTGCGAAACCAAGTAAGATCTTGCACACAAATTATGAACCAAAATTAATTATAAAGAGGAGTTTCTTTCATATTGAATCAAAATCCGTTTTTTTTTTTTTTTTTTTTTTTTTTGAGTCGGAGTTTCACTCTTATTGCCCAGGCTGGAGTGCAATGGCGCCATCTCCGGCTCACCACAACCTCTGCCTCCTGGGTTTAAATGATTCTCCTGCCTCAGCCTCCCAAGTAGCTGGGATTACACGCATGTGCCACCACACCCGGCTAATTTTGGTTTTTTTATAGAGACAGGGTTTTTCCATGTTAGTCAGGGTGGTCTCGAACTCCCAACCTCAGGTGATCCGCCCGCCTCGGCCTCCCAAAGTGCTGGGATTACAGGTATGGGCGACTGTGCCCGGCCCCAAATCTGCTTTTTTATAATGATTTTTACCAATTAGTTTTAGTATTCTATTAGATATTTAGATATTTACAGTTCTCTCTCTCTCTCTGTGTGTGTGTCTCTCTGTGTCTTTCTTTCTTTCTTTTTTTTTTTTTTTTTTGAGACAGAGTCTCGCTCTGTTGTCCAGGCCGGAGTGCAATGGCACTATCTCGGCTCATTGCAGCCTCCACCTCCTGGGTTCAAGCGATTCTCCTGCCTCAGCCTCCCAAGTAGCTGGGACCA
Source organism: Theropithecus gelada (assembly GCF_003255815.1). NCBI lineage: Eukaryota > Metazoa > Chordata > Mammalia > Primates > Cercopithecidae > Theropithecus > Theropithecus gelada. The sequence continues at coordinate 45,673,060 of NC_037670.1, read as the reverse complement.
CCGGCTTGCACCACCATGCCTGGCTAATTTTTGTAGTTTTAGTAGAGACCAGGTTGATATTTACAGGTTTCTATCCAAGGCATCGTCACAAGACAATACCACCAGCATTTAAATATTTATACATAAGTTTTCTCTTTCTAAGTTAAGCTTCTCTAACGCTTTCACACATTTTGCTGGCTGAACCTTGTTTCACCAGCCTTTACCATCCTAGCTTCTTTTCTTAGCTAGAATACTCCACTTTGCCAATATCCTTCCTGAAGTGGGGCATCTGGAGAGTACACCAGAGTCCAGGGCTGAAACGAGTAGTTAGAAAGCAAACAGCCTCCCTTGCTTTGTTTTTTTCTGAACTTTGTGTATGTGGAGCTCTTATTGTATTCACTTCCTTGACAGTGTGTCCCACATCACTGAATCACAGTTCACTACTGCAGTAATCCGCAATGGCTATCACGGTGCTGAGTCCTCTGCACCTAATACCTTACTCTACTGAGTAAGGTATTATTGAGCACATTCTACTTAAGAAGACAGGAAAGCATTTAATATAAATAGCATTTAATTCAATTTATATTTTCATATAAATGAATTCATTTTTTTTTTTAAAAATTGGTGTTTATTCAGGAGGTAGTCACACAGCTATCTGGAGCACTTTATTCTCCAAAAAAAACCCCAATTCCCCCAAACAATCTGGAGAGGCAACATTTAATTGTATCATGAATCAGTAAGTAGCAGTACTTCAAGTGACCAACTTTTTTGTTGTTGTTGAGGCAGAATTTCACTCTTTTGAGGCAGAATCTCACTCTGTCACCTAGATTGGCGTGCAAGTGGCATGACCACAGCTCACTGCAGCCTTGACCCCCCAGGCTCAAGCAATCTTCCCTCCTCAGGCTCCTGAGTAGCTAGGACTACAGGCACGCGTTGCCACCATGCCTGGCTCATTTTCTCTTCTTCCTTTTTTTTTTTTTTTTTTTCAGTTTTTTGTAGAGACAAGAGTCTCCTGTGTTGCCCAGGCTGGTCTCGAACTCCTGGGCTCAAGCAATCCTCCCCACTCGGCCTCCCAAAGTGCTGAGATTACAGGCATGAGCCACCATGCCCAGCCAAGTGACCAAAATATTATCATCTTCTTTCTCCCTTATCTATTATCTTTCTAGCTACAAAGAGCATCTTCTAGTCACGTTCCGATGATGTCATTGCTTTTCCGCAACATCTGGGTTGGTGCATGGGTGGTTCAGTGGTAGAATTCTCGCCTGCCACGCGGGAGGCCCGGGTTCGATTCCCGGCCCATGCAGTACGTTACTTGGTTTTGGGCCGGGCGCAGTGAGCCATTTGTAGTCCTGCCTCAGCAACAATGAGCGAAACTTCGTCTGAAAAACATACAAAAAAACTTTTCGTGGGTCCCAAATGCTTTTTAAGTTGAATGATTTATAGGACAGGCTTTGTGACCCTATGACTGACCGTCCTTTATCACAAAAGACTCTAGTTTTCCTCCCATATAACATTTCCTCCCCAGTCAGGAGAGAGACTTTCCCCAAGCATGTCTCAGCTCAGCCATCTGGAGTTTGCGCATGTGTTTGCCATGTTAATCCCTCCTTTCTAAGAGTTCTCTCTGGGGTTATGAATCTTCTCAAATGGTATGAGTTTGACAGCTAAAATGGACTGATTTAAATCACTGTTCACAAACTGAAAATATGGTGGAATCAAAGTTCAGAAAAGATGGCCTGAGGACCTTGCTTTACTAGGAAGCAAGTTCTGGAACCGACACTTGTTTTTGGACTACCCTTTCCTATCTTCTATTTATTACCTTTACTATATTCTCCCTGCTCCCTATTGCCCCCACCCCTTCACTTTTTAACCTCTTCCTGTAAGACACTAAACATATGCGAGAATATGGGTGAAAACAGTAAAAATAATAGTTAACACTTCACAAGAGTGTTTCAGATAGATCCAGGCTCTTTACTAACTTTATCCCTAGTCTTCACAATAGTTCATATAAGGAAGAGATGGACACACTTTTTTTTTTATTTTATTTTTAGTAGAGACGGGGTTTCACCGTGTTAGCCAGGATGGTCTCTATCTCCTGACCTTGTGATCCGCCCATCTCAGCCTCCCAAAGTGCTGGGATTACAGGCGTGAGCCACCGCGCCCGGCCTGATTTAGGGTTTTTCAACCTCTGTACTACTGAGTAATTTCCAGCAGTGGAAAGAGGGGCTGGTGTCCTGCGCACTGTGGGTTGTGTAGCAGCATCTCTGGCTTCTGCCCACTTCTACCTACAACAAAAAATATTTATAGACATGGCCAAATGTCCTCTGGGGGCAAAACCACTGGTGTAATTTACTGCTGAGTGTAATTTACCCAGCACAGCATGCAATAAATCTTTGTTGAATTGAATGAATGAAGTGAATGCACATAGGAAGCCCTCAGTAAGTGTTAGCTATTTTTATTGTACTATTTTCCAACTATATAAATTTCTACATAAGTGGGATCCGATTATGTGTACTTCACTACAAATTGCATTTTTTCCTCTAACAATCCACCTTGGTTATGTTTTTATATCACCACCACCATTTTATACAGTTGTATCTCAATAGCTTTCTATGGAGTCACAGTAGTTTTATAATTCATTTATTCAATTCCTTATTGATGTATATCTAGGCTAATTTCAATTTGTTGCTATTATAAATAATGCTACAAAGAACATTTTTTTTCAGTATGAATTTTTACTTAATGATACGTCCAGAGCTATGCAATGTATCATGTCCTAATTTGGAAAGGGATTTTTGTATTAGGCAGGGTTCTCCAGAGAAACAGAATCAATAGGATGTGTGTATACATAAGGTAACTTGTTTATAAGAAATTGGCTTGGCCGGGCGCGGTGGCTCAAGCCTGTAATCCCAGCACTTTGGGAGGCCGAGATGGGTGGATCACGAGGTCAGGAGATCGAGACCACCCTGGCTAACACGGTGAAACCCCGTCTCTACTAAAAAATACAAAAAACTAGCCGGGCGAGGTGGCGGGCGCCTGTAGTCCCAGCTACTCGGGAGGCTGAGACAGGAGAATGGCGGGAACCCGGGAGGCGGAGCTTGCAGTGAGCTGAGATCCGGCCACAGCACTCCAGCCTGGGCAACAGAGCGAGACTCCGTCTCAAAAAAAAAAAAAAAAAAAAGAAATTGGCTTACACAATTATGGAGGTTGGCAAGTCCAAAATCTGCAGAGGAGATCAGCTGGCTGAACACCCAGGAAAGAGTTGATGTTGCAGTTCAAGTCCCAAGGTCATCTGCTACAGATTCCCTTGTGTGGCAGGGAGCTCGTTCTATTCAAGCCGACAACTGATTGGATGAGACTCACCCACATTAGGAAGAGTAATCTGGGCCAGGCTTGATGGCTCACACCTGTAATTCCAGTATTTTGGGAGGCCAAGGCAGGTGAATCCCTTGAGCTCAGGAGTTCGAGACCATCCTGGGCAACGTGGCAAAACCCCATCTCTACAAAAAATACAAAATTTAGCTGGGCATGGAGGCACATGCCTGTGGTCCCAGCTACTTACAAGGCTGAGGTGGGAGGATCGCTTGATTCCAGGAGGTCGCAGCTGCAGTGAGCTGAGATTGTGCCACTGCACTCCAGCGTGGGTAACAGAGTAAGAGCCCCTGTGTATCAGTCCATCTTCACACTGCTATAAAGAACTACCTGGGGCTGGGCGCAGTGGCTCATGCCTGTAATCCCAGCACTTTGGGAGGCCAAGATGGGCAGATCATGAAGTCAGCAGTTCAAGACCAGCCTGGCCAACATGGTGAAACCCCGTCTCTACTAAAAATACAAAAATTGGCTGGGCGTGGTGGCTCATGCCTGTAATCCCAGCACTTTGGGAGGCCAAGGCAGGCAGATCACAAGGTCAGGAGATCGAGACCATCCTGGCTAACACGGTGAAACTCCGTCCTCTACTAAAAGTACAAAAAATTAGCTGGGTGTAGTGGCGGGCGCCTGTAGTCCCAGCTGCTCGGGAGGCTGAGGCAGGAGAATGGCGTAAACCCGGGAGGTGGAGTTTGCAGTGAGCCGAGATCGCACCACTCCACTCCAGCCTGGGTCACAGAGCAAGACTCCATTTCAAAAAATAAATAAAGAAAAGAAAAGAAAATACAAATACAAATACAAAAATTAGCCGGGTGTGGTGGCATGCTCCTGTAATCCCACTTACTCAGGAGGCTGAGGCAAGAGAATTGCTTGAACCTGGGAGGTGGAGGTTGCAGTGAGCTGAGATCACGCCACTGCATTACACCCTGGGCAACAGAGCAAGACTCTGTCTGAGAGGGTGTGTGTGTGTGTGGGCGGGAGAGGGGGTGGGTGTGGAGAAAGAACTACCTGGGACTGCATATTTTATAAAGAAAAGAGGTTTAATTGACTCACAGTTCTGCATGGCTGGGGAGATCTCAGGAAACTTACAATCATGGTGGAAGGTAAAGGAGAAGCAAGCACCTTCCTCATAAGGTGGCAGGAGAGACAGAGAACGAGAGGAAGTGCCACACTTTTAAACCATCAGATCTCACGAGAACTCACTATCACAAGAACAGCATGGGGGAAACCACCACCATGATCCAATCACCTCCTACCAGGTCCCACCCTCAACATGTGGGATTACAGTTGGAGATGAGATTTGAGTGGGGACACAAAGCCAAACCAAATCAGCCTGTCTCACAAATAAAAAAAGGAATAGTAACCTGTTTCATTCAAAGTCCACCAGCTTGAATGTCAGTATCATCCACAAACATGCTCACAGAAACATTCAGAATAATGTTTGATCACATATCTGGTTATCATGATCCAGCCAAGTTATAGAAAGTAAAATTAGCCCAGTACAGTAGCTCACACCTGCAATCCCAACATTTTGGGAGGCTGAGACAGGTAGATTGCTTGAGCCCAGGGGTTCAAGACCAGCTTCGACAACAAGGAGGAACACCATTTCTACAAAGAGATATAAAAATTAGCAGGGGGTGGTGGTGCACACCTGTAGTCCCTGCTATTAGGGAGGCTGAGATGGAAGGATTGCTTGAGCCTGGGAGATTGAGGCTACAGAGAGCTGTGATTATGCTACTGCAGTCCAGCCTGGGTTACTGAGTGAAAGCCTGTCTCAAAAAAAAAAAAAAAATCCGTTCCAAATCAGGAGTGTTGGTAAAAAAAAAAAAAAAAAAAAGAAAAGAAAATGTATCACATATAAAATTAATCATCACAGATTCCTTGCCAAAACATCAGCAGAACTGTCTGACCACCCAAAAGAGAACTGTTGATGTGAACTGTGTGCTAACCAGGAGCCTGGACTGGACAACCTCTTTATGCTCGTGGGGTTCTGAGTCTGGATAGAGATGCCATCTGAAAATAGTGACATATGTCTTTCTCTTTCTTCCTAACCATGGCTACAGACTAGTCTATTTTTGTGGTTTATCTGCCTACTGTTTAGAATTATTCTGTCTTCTTGGGGCTGTCAGGCACTCAACTGACACTTCTTGATGCTATTGCTGTGTCTGCCTTGAGCAGCTAATGATGGATGTGAAAAGCCTTGTATAAGTGTTCACGCCAAGGCAATGTGCAGCCATGTGCTCCTGTGGTCTCCTCTGGGCTAAATAAACCCTGATAACCAAGCTTATTATCATTATGTCTAAAATTAAAGTAAACAAATAATGAGCAAGGGCTCGAGTGGTTTATTACGGTTGAAAAGTACTGACTGACTTAATGCATGAATGTTATAACGCCTATTTATATGGGTAAAGGTTTGGGGGGTTATTCTAGTTTCCCATCTGGGTTCCAGGTATGTGAGATTGCTGGGTGGGAGAATGTTATAGATTGTGGGTTTGTTGTCTTAAGGTAGGTAGCTGCCATTTCTGCCTAAATTATCTGTAAGGCAAGAAACCAAATATATAAATTAATACCGTACATAAGCAAACAAATAATTCTCTAATCTCAATCAATACTTCCCTACTTGTGAACCAAAGAATTAATACAGTCTCTTTGTCTGCTGCTTGGTGTGAGGTTCCTTTACCTTTACAATTAGGTTTGTGTTCATGAAACAAGGTTAAAAATTTAGGGAAGGGAAGAAATCTACTATTTAAAAATATATGACCATTTATTTTTAGTTACCACTTTATAGCACCTAGGTATTAAAATACATAATAATTAGGAGCTAAGTGTATCCCATAATCTGTCATCATTCGCTCACTTCAAGAGGCCCATCATTAACCTTTCCATTAATTCTACGTCTTTTAGATCTTCCTAAATCAACACCTACTCTAAATGACTCCTCAAATTAAACCCTAGTTTTGCATCTGCACTTTCTCAGTTCTAGTCTGAAAAGCCTACAATCTTTTCTGTCTAGTCCCCATTTCTGCCTCACTCCAGAATCTGGCTTGAAGCCCTGGTCTTTCTTAAACTCAATTGCTGGCAAGCAAGTCCTCCATCAAACAGATCCCTCACATGTCTGTGCATTAAAAATAGCTAATATGACTCACTGGCACTTCTTACTTACTCAAACTAAAGGACAGCATCTGTGCTTCAGGGATAGGAGAGTGAAGAGAGCAGAATGTGAAGAGGGAAACTACCAACATTCAAAAATCATTTTCTGGACTTGATATTGACGTTAGCTTTGTCCCTGGTATTTCCATCAGGAAACATATCTGCAAGTGATTGTATGTAGAATTATTCTTTCTTAGCTGATCTGTCTGCGGACGCACATTTTCAAGGGTGTCTGATATGGTAAATATAGCATTGTCATGCTTATTTATGGGCTCCACTGTTTAGACTAATATTATAATAAAGGTCCTGGTTGCAAAAATGGCTTTTGTCAACCTCTTCTGCCTTTGTTTCCAGAGATGGACCTGTTAATTCATTCATTCCTTCATTCAAAACATCATTATTGGCTGGGCACGGTGACTCATGCTTGTAATCCCAGCACTTTGGGAGGCCAAGGGGGAAGATGGCTCAAGTCTAAGAGTTTGAGACCAGCCTGCGTAACACAGGGAGACTCTGTCTCTACAAATTAAAAAAAAAGAAAAAGAAAAAGAAACTTATGCTGAGGTAGGAGGATCACTTGGGCCTGGAATGTCAAGGCTACAGTGAGCCATGATCGTGTCACTGCACTCCAGCCTGAGTGACAGAGCAAGATCCTATCGCAAAAAGAAAAAAGAAATTATTATTGAATGCCTTCTAGGGCTGCCATGTTCTCCAGCTCGTAAGGGCACCATTCTCCGTATAGTCTCTGGAGTTGACCTCTAGAGGGGGCATTCCCTTCCGGGGTATATTTACTGAGGGACATAGAAGAGTATGTATGACATAGTCACCTATCCAAAGCCCTCCGGGGGGATTAAGAAACATTTTTCCGCTTTCAAGTACACTACTGTATATTTATTTGTTTGCTTGTATGTTTGCTTGTTTTGAGATGGAGTCTCGCTCTGTTACCCAGGCTAGAGTACAGTGGCATGACCTCAGCTCACTGCAACCTCCGCCTCCCAGGTTCAATCAATTCTCCTGCCTCAGCCTCCCAAGTAGCTAAGACTGCAGGCACACGCCACCATGCCCAGCTAATTTTTTTGTATTTTTAGTAGAGACGAGGTTTCACCATGTTGGCCAGGCTGGTCTTGAACTCCTGACCTCCGGTGATCTGCCAGTCTCAGCCTCCCAAAGTGCTGGAATTACAAACATGACTCACTGCGCCAGGCCAGATTACTGTTCACTTGTTACTCATTCATACCTATTGGTTATTCATTAAAAATAGCCCAGGTTTATGTTTTTATTGGCCTTGTCTAGTGGCTTCCTCCATGTCCAGAGACTCTCTGCTCCTGATATGAAAGCACACTTAGTAATCAAACGTAAGCACGGCACAGAACTAGGCAATACAAATACTGACTTTCTATATAAGGTTTCTGTCTTGTAAATGTTGATAATGCTTATCAGCTAAAGGGATAAAGTCCAGTCCTGCACCCAACACAGCTGACAATATGACCTTTGTAATCCACAAAATGCCATGTATAATTATCCTAACCATTCCTTCACTTAAAAAAAAAAATCAAACTGGCCGGGCACGGTGGCTCACGCCTGTATTCCCAGCACTTTGGGAGGCCAAGGTGGGTGGATCATGAGGTCAGGAGATCGAGACCATCCTGGGTAACACGGTGAAACCCCGTCTCTACTAAAAATACAAAATATTAGCCCGGCGTGGTGGCAGTGCCTGTAGTCCCAGCTACTCGGGAGGCTGAGGCAGGAGAATGGCGTGAACCCGGGAGGCGGAGCTTGCAGTGAGCTGAGATTGCGCCACTGGCACTCCAGCCTGGGCGGCAGAGCGAGACTCCATCTCAAAGAAAAAAAAAAAAAAATCAAACTATGACAAGAGAAAATTTGTGTTTCTTTAATAGAACCAAGCCAGGAAGGTCATAAAATCTAGTTGTGACAGGTTCTCCTCTCAGTAGGAAAACTTTTTTTCCTAATAGTGACTGACCTTTCTCATAATTTTTTTCACCCCTGTCAAACATTTCGAAGACTCAACACAACTCCTTTTGTTAGATGGAAAACACCTTGTGATTCAGGTAGAAATAATTCTTCAAGCAGAGGAATTTATATAACTGTGCCTTTTACCATCCATTAAGCAGTTTTTTTATGTTGGCCTACTTGCAATGTGTATTAATGCCAGTTTATAAGAGGAAACAACGTTCAGCCTTTTCACTGGTTTATAAAAAGAAATCACTATTTCAAATGACCTTCCCTGAATACCACTCTCTACTGAGTGCTGGAAGGAGCGTGGACAAAGATGAGTAAGACACTGCTCACGCTTTCTGTATGCACGCAGTCTGGTGCCTGCGATGACATCTACTCAAAGAACTCAGTCAACTGGCAAACTAACAGGGTTTAGTTAGTTTAGCCATGGGTGAAACAGAGTACCTTGAGAATATGGGAAGATTAATTCCAACTGGGGGATTTGCTAGGGTGTGTAGTGACCACGTGGGGATGTCAGAGGAACGGGAAAACAAGAAGATTAAGGGATGAAGAGAGACTTGAAACATTTAAGAAAGGAAGTCTGGTTGAGGAATTCAGACTTAACCATGTAAGTCCTGGGATTGGAAGTAACAATGCTTAGAAGTGTGTTTCCTTAGCAAGAGCTTATGTGTTCTTCATTTCATACAAAGAACAACCTAAAATATATTATTTAAAGTCTACAAGAATCTCCAGACCTACCTTCTGTTGCTAATCCTCTTGGCCACTTTGTTCCTGTAAAAGTGCACTCTTCTCCCACCAAATGGACTTTCTTTCTGACCCCCAGCATGTCTTGAGTTCTGCCACCTCTGTTTCCCTCCAGCTCTGCTACCAGCCTGAAATCTTTGTCCAGTCTTCTCTAGCTATTCGATTTATACACTCAGCATGGTCATTTTTGTTTGTTTGTTTTGGTTTCGGTGTTTTTTGAGATGGTCTCGCTCTGTTGCCCAGGCTGTAGTGCAGTGGCGCAATCTCGGCTCATTGCAACGTCTGCCTCAAGTGATTCTTGTGTCTCAGCCTCCCAAGTAGCTGGGATTACAGGTACCTGCTACCACGCCCAGCTAATTTTTGTATTTTTCGTAGAGCTGGGGTTTCACCATGTTGGCCAGGCTGGTCTCGAACTCCTGACCTCAGGGGATCCGCCCACCTCGGCCTCCCAAAGTGCTGTGATTACAGGCGTGAGCCACCGCACCTGGCCTTGCTCAGCATGTTAATTGAAATTACTCATATATATGTAATTAATATATAATAATATAAACACATATTTTTAGAACTGAGGACCTAGTATGTATTAAGCAGTGTGAAAGATAGAAAAGTATAACAGATCAGCTCACTGCTAATCGAGTTTACCATCTATCTAAATGCTATCCATCCTTTGAGAGAGCTTTTCCAGACCAGAAGCCCAGCCTGTGAAATTTTGGGTAAAATATTCCAGAGTAAGGAACAGCCTGTGCTAAGCCCTTGAATGCAAGGAATGCAGTGGAATACAAGGATGCATGGTGAGCATCCCAGAGCCCCTCTTCAGAATGAGGTATTTGTTTCCCCAATGACTGTTGGTGATAATGGCTCTCCAGGATGAAAGAGAACCACCTTACCCAGGGGCAGCCCACATCGAATAACTACTGAATGTCTGGGTGAGGGGTGGGAATATGGAGTCTCACCCCCTCACCTCAAGGATCAGCCTAGCTCTTATCTCTTTGTGAGACGGGCTAAGGGCTTTGTTGGAAATGCATTACTTTTGCCCAATCCTATGTCCTTCACTGCTGGATAAACTTTCTACCTGCAAGTTCTTATCTCATAGTCCCTGAGAAAGTGGACATAAGATAGTAAAATATATAATGATGATTTAAAAACATCAGCAACGGGCTGGATGCAGTGCCTCACGCCTTTAATTCCAGCACTTTGGGAGGCCGAAGCAGGTGGATCACAAGGTCAGGAGTTCAAGACCAGCCTGGCCAAGATGGTGAAACCCGTCTCTTCTAAAAATACAAAAATTAGCCGGGTATGGTGGCAGATGCCTGTGATTCCAGCTACTTGGGAGGCTGAAGCAGAGAACTGATTGAACCCGGGAGGCAGAGGTTGCAGTGAGCCGAGATCACACCACTGCACTCCAGCCTGGGTAATAAAGTGAGACTCTGTCTCAAAAAAAAAAAAAAAAAAAAAAAAAGCAACAAAAAAATAAAAAACAATAAAAGGAGATGAAATTTTGTCTAGAGAAAATTTTGAACTCCATGATATGGAATTTATTTATTTATTTATTTTATTTTATTTTTTGAGACAGAGTCTAGCTCTATTGCTCAGGCTGGAATGCCAGTGGCACGATCTTGGCTCACTGCAACTTCCACATCCCAGGCCCAAGTGATTCTCATGCCTCAGCCTCCCGAGTAGCTGGGATTACAGGCATGCACCACCACGTTTAGCTAATTTTTCTATTTTAGTAGAGATGGGGTTTCACCATGTTGGCCAGGCTGGTCTCAAACTTGGGACCTCAAGTGATCCACCCACCTCGGCTTCCCAAAGTGCTGGGATTACAGGCATGAGCCACCGTGCCCAGCCTGGAATGTATTCTTTATCCTATTGAACAGTTGTTTCCAAAGTGAAGTGGCTAAAAGGATGATAAGGAGTATAGGAAGAAATTATTTATTAAGTATTCATAGTTTTATAAATGTCTTTTTTTCTGTTTTGTAATACAGATAACATATTGGTAAAAATAACATATCTAAACAATTTCAATACATATGTGTGTAATAATATGTGTATATATATGTATATATATACACACACACACACACACATATAAGCATATATACACACACATATACTTTGGTATGTGCTCTAATTTTTTCTTTTTTGGCCTCATTCTGTTATCCAGGCTGGAGTGCAGTGACTCACTAAAGCCTCAACTTTCTGGGCTCAGGCAGTCCTACCATGTCAGCCTCCCAAGTAGCTGGGACCACAGGCACAGGCTACCATGACTGGCTAATTTCTTAATTTTTGTAGAGACAGGGTCTCACTATGTTGCCCAGGCTGGACTCAAACTCCTGGGCTCAAGCAATCCTCCTGTCTTGGCCTCTCAAAGTGCTGGCATTATACAGGCGGGAGTCGCTGCACCTGTAATTTTTATTTATTTTTTTAAACCAATTTAAAGTTGCATTTAAAATTCAAGACCATACTATAAACAGCGGGAGAGTCATTGAGGTCTTATTTTGCAGAGAAGGATATGCTCACGATATAAATTATGATAATGGATAATAGTTCTCAGCTATCTTCTCTCTTTTTTTTTTTTTTTTTTTTTTTTTTTTGAGATAGTCTTGCTCTGTCACCAAGGCTGGAGTGCAGTGGCACGATCTTGGCTCACTGCAACCTCTGCCTCCTGGGTTCAAGCGATTCTCCTGCCTCAGCCTCACGAGTAGCTGGGATTACAGGCGTCCACCACCACAACTGGGTAATTTTTGTATTTTTTGTAGAGATGGGGTTTCACCATCTTGGCCAGGTTGGTCTCGAACTCCTGACCTTGTGATCCACCTGTCTCAGCCTCCCAAAGTGCTGGGATTACGGGCATGAGCCACTGCGCCCGGACGGTTCTCAACTTTCAACCCAGGAGAATCCCCTGGGAATTATTAGAAAATACTGATGACCAGACCACACCCCAGATTAATTATATCAACTCTCTGGGGCAGGAACCAGCATCAATATTTTTCCTTTCTCTTGGTGATTCTAACGTGCCAGGGTTAACAACCACTGAATTAGAGTTATAATCAAGTTTGATATGAATTGGCCAATAAAATAGTATACTTTAATATTAAATATTAATTAATTAAAACTATTAAATGTTCTCAAAAGTTACAGAGGAATAAAAGCAAAATATTTAAGAAGTTCTTTTACCTTCAGTATTGAAAATAAATGGTTTTTCTCTTCACCAGTTGTTTTTACTTCCTTATAAAGCCTAGCTGTCACGTGATCCTCCTGACTCTGCGGAAGTCAGAGAAATGAAGAGTAACTCACTCATTAAGAAGCCTTTTACACAAAACACTTTCTTATCTGTTAGAATTTGAGCTTTCTCAGACTCTCAACTTGTTTTCCCAAGTTTACACAATAATAAAATACACACAATGACCTTCTTACTCTTCTTTTGCCAACCGATTATTTAATACTGATTAGCTTTGAAATGCAAATAGCCCTATCAAATAGCAAGCTACTTGCCTTCAACCAGACTAAGGCTGCATTAGAGTAAAAGTCAGAACTGTTTCATGCAAAGAAAAAAAAATAGTCAATGGCGTAAACCCGGGAGGCGGAGCTTGCAGTGAGCTGAGATCCGGCCACTGCACTCCAGCCTGGGCGACAGAGCGAGACTCCGTCTCAAAAAAAAAAAAATAGTCTGTCAAAGGCCCCTAGATATTCAATTTTTTCAGGATTATATTCAGGATATGAAATTCTTTGTACTGACTAACGGATTATCTTTTCTTCTGAATTCTTACGTTTCCAAACCCCCAATCCTGTGTTGACTTACAATTAACCCTTTGCTGACCAGTAGTTGAACTTTCAAACCAAACATAATGCTTTCAGCATTTGTATTTACATCACAACATGACAAATGCTAGTAAGAAAGGGAGTTTTTACAGAAAAATCTTATCTAGCCTATTACATTACGATCACTATTTGTTTTTCTTAAACAGAGAGTAGCAACTTCAGGGCTGCAAAATATCTTTGAGATTACCTAATTCACCCTCTTCATTTTACAGATACGCACCCAAGGTCTGGTATGCCTTTACTAGGTCATTGTTTGGGCTGAAGGAAACAGGGTTGGGTTGCTGAATAGTAAATTCCTGGTGGAATGGAAACTGAGCTGACATTGGCAGATGGGTATTAAACCCGCTGGAGTCCTCCGCCTGAAATTCAAGGCTTGAAAGAGTCGGAGGCTGACAAGATACCAAGACTGAGACTGATTGACTCTGTTTTTTTCTTTTTCTTTTCTTTCATTTATGTATGTATGTATGTATGTATGTATTTACTTATTCTTGAGACAGTAGCTCACTGTGCCCCTCAGGCAATGATTATAGCTCACTGCAGCCTCAAACTCCTAGGCTTAAGCTATCCTCCCACCTCAGCCTCCCCAGTAGCTGGGGCTACAGATGCACACCACTATGCCAGTTTTTTTGTTTTGTTTTAGGCAGGGTTTCTTTCTATCACCCAGGCTGGAGTGTAGTGGCTCCATCACAGTTCACTGCAGCCTTGCCCTCCCGGGCTCCAGTGATCCTCCCACCTCAGCCTCCCAAGTAGCTGAGACTACAGGTGCATGCCACCATGCCCAGCTAATTTTTGTATTTTTTGTAGAGATTGTGTTTCACCATGTTGCCCAGGATGGTCTCAAATGATCCTCCCACCTTGGCCTGCCAAAGTGTGGCGATTACAGGTGTGAGCCACCATGCCTAACCTGCCTGGCTAATTTTTAAATTTTCTGTAGAAATGGGGTCTTTCTATGTTGCCCAGGCTGGTATTGAACTCTTGGCCTCAAGCCATTGGGATTATGGGTGTGAGGCACTGCACCTGTCCAGGACTGATTTCTCAAAAGCAGCAGAAGTTGGTGGGGTTGCAGTCAGGTGGCTCAGCCCCTGACAGTACCTACCAAGGGACTGGGGGCTGCCCAGCACTCGCTGGTCCCAGGTGATCCGGTCAAACTGGGCATTCCTCTGCAATATCCTTGTGAAGAAACTGAATTAATATTTCAGTGGGATAGTTTAGAAATGACACAGACCTGGGGCAGAAATACAAGTCTTGCCACCAGCTATGGAAACACCATCATTTGCTTTGTCTTTAAAATTATCTGCCATTAGAAAATCAAATAGTTGCCAGGGGCTAGGGGAAGGGAGGCACGAGGAATTATTGTTTAACGGGTGTGGAATTTCAGTTTGAGTAGACAAAATAAGTTCTGAGGATAGATGGTGGTGATGGTTGCATAACAATGTGAATGTACTTAATGCCACTTGCCACTGAACCACAGATTTAAAAATGATTAAAACGGCATATGGTAGATTTTATGTGGTATATATTTTTTTAGAGGTAGAGTTGCATTCTGTCACCCAGGCTAGAGTACAGTGGTTCAATCATAGCTCACTGCAGCCTCAACTTCCTGGGCTCAAGTGATCCTCTTACCTCAGCCTCCCAAGTAGCCGGGACTAAGGCCTGTACCACCACACCTGGCTGGGTTTCTTTGTTTTAGTGATTGTTTGTAGAAATGGGGTCTCCTATGCTGCCCAGGCTAAATGTTATGTTATGTATATATTACCACAATAAAAATAGATCTGCTATTAGTGCTTTCTTTCTTTTTTTCTTGTTTCTTTTCTTTTCTTTTTTTTTTTTTTTAAGATAGGGTCTTGCTCTGTTGTCCAGGCTGGAGTGCAGTGGCATGATCATAGCTCACTGCAGCCTCTAACTCCTGGGCTCAAGCGACCCTCCTGCCTCAGCCTCCTGAGTAGCTGAGACTACAGGCACGTGCCACCACGCCCAGGTAATTTTGATTTTTAGCAGAGATGACATTTCACTTTGTTGCCCAGGCTAATCTCAAACTCCTGAGCTAAAGTGTTCCTACTGCCTTTGCCTCCCAAAATGTTGGGATTACAGGTGTAAGCCACCACCCTCAACCTGCCATTAGTTCTTAAATCACCATCTCTGTTTTGTTTTGTTTTTTTCCTTTGGGTTCAAGAGTTTTGCTCCTGTTGTCCAGGCTGGAGTGCAATGGCGTGATCTCGGCTCACCGCAACCTCCACCTCCTGGATCCAAGCGATTCTCCTGCCTCAGCCCCCCAAGTAACTGGGATTACAGGCAGGCACCACCACACCTGGCTAATTTTGTATTTTTAGTAGAGACGGGGTTTCTCCATGTCAGTTAGGCTGGTCTCAAACTCCGTCCTCAGGTGATCCGCTCCTCTCGGCCTCCCAAAGTGCTGGGATTACAGGTGTAAGCCACTCGCCCGGCCCGTCTCTGTCTTTTAAATAAATTTCTCAGGCTGAGTGCAGTGGCTCACACCTGTAATCCCAGCACCTTTGGAGGCCGAGGCAGGCAGATCACCTCAGGTTAGGAGTTCAAGACCAGCCTGGCTGACGTGGTGAAACCCCATCTCTACTAAAAATACAAAAATTAGCCAGGCGTGGTGGTGGGTGCTTATAATCCCAGCTACTCAGGAGGCTGAGGCAGGAAAATCGCTTGAACCCGGGAGGCGGAGGTTGCAGTGAGCTGAGATCGTGCCACGGCACTCCATCCTGGGTGACAGAGCAAGGCATCATCAAAAAACAAAACAAACAAACAAACGAAAACCACCTCATATTCTCATGTATTTTTTTAAATGCCAAAATATTCAAGAAGTCTATGTTTTGAGAAAATCATTGCCAGACTGAAAATTACCTGATAATAAAATCTCCGAGTAAATTTAAATTTTAAAACTTTTGTCAGAAGCAACTGGTACTCAAAGAACACAAAGATTTGTAAATTTCAGGGAAGCTAAAGTTTTCTAACAGCCTCGAAAATTTTATTTTCCAACACTACTTTCCCCAAAGAGGCAAGTTTTGTTGTTGTTGCTGCTGTTGTTTTTGAGATGGAATCTCGCTCTGTCACCCAGGCTGGAGTGCAGTGGCACAATATTGGCTCACTGCAACCTCTGGCCCACCCCGGGTTCAAGCTATTCTCCTGCCTCAGCCTCCCGAGTAGCTGGGATTACAGGCGCCTGCCACCACACCTGGCTAATTTTTGTACTTTCAGTAGAGACGGGGGTTTCTCCATTTTGACCAGGCTGGTCTCGAACTCCTGACCTCAGGTGATCCATCCGCCTTGGCCTCCCAAAGTGCTGGGATTACAGGCGTGCGTGAGCCCCCGCGCCCAGCCAAGAAAAGATCTTAATACATAAATAAAATATAGAACAGTCTTTTTGTAAGTATTTCCAACACGTAAAAGAAAGGGGGGGATTTTGGAATTGTTGCAGTTTGTCATTTAATCGTAACTTTAAAGTAAAGAAAATTGAGTATTAGAGAAGTTAGTTTGTCCAAGGTTCGGAAGAACAGGGTTTTGGATTAGAACCTAAACCAATCAAACTCCAAATCCTCATTGCTAATAATTTTCTGTTGGCATGCAAATGTGTTTCTTGCGTCAGGCTATGTAATAATTATAAATAATAGAGCTGGTATAGACATAAGGTACTGACATTGAATAATTCCCCAAATAACTTTGAAGTAAACTGCTTTTACATAGTAGGAAAGAGCCCTCATAAAGCACTCAGCCCTGGAACATTCTTTCAAAAGCAAGACATCAAAAAAATCGAAACAAAATTCTCTATCAGTGAAAAGGAAAAGACCTTTTGCTGAGTGCAAAAGAGGAATCCTGCCAAGCACACAGAGTGAACTGTAACAAATAGATGCAGATATATATAGATAATTAGGCATGATGTAGTGAGTGTTTCACTGAACCTTGAACAGCTGTAGACAGAACCTGAGAATTCTACACAGTTTCTATATTTAACCCCATACCAGGAAATTCCCAACCTGGTTTGAAGCTGTATGGCTCAGCCTGGGATATAAACTGGTATGAGAGTTTCAAAGGATCAGCAGGTGAATCAGAGCCAGGACAATAAAGGGAACAAGTACAGAGCTGTTTGTCTTATTTCAGCTACGAGTTTTTCCAATACCCGACTGAGAAAGTGTTGAGAGTCAACACCCTTGTAGTCACGTATGGTCTACGTGTCTTGGTTTTCACATGCATCAGGAGCTGTACCTGTGTACATATGTACCCTTAGGAAAGCCAGGCCTTGGGCAAAACTATGGGCAAAGGCAGCCACAAATGTGTATAACCCCAGATCTGCTCCTTCTATCCTCTGGGAACTCCGGTTTTCCCATAGCCTTCCAGAATTGTTCTAGGAGGGACTAGAGACTATTTTTCATGAGCAACTGGGTCTAGTTCTTATTATTAGATATGACTCAGATCACTTCCAGTCTGCAAAGCAGCAGCTGTGATGCCAGTGTTTGCTGAAAATGCTGCCACTGCTGTTGAACGTGCAGAGGTGTGCCATTTTGGGGCCAATGTCTGATGTAGACGAAAACATGTCCTTTGTCCGATCTATGAAGTCAGACGGCCAGGGTTCAAATTCCAACTTTGCCATTCACTAGGTATATTATCTGTGACAAAGGTTTGTGTATTTATCAAATGGGATTTTCACAGCCCTACCTCATAGGATTGTGGTAATGACAGATGATATAATGCACATAAAATGCTTAGTTAACACTGACTGAATGCTTATTATAAGCTAAGCAAAGTACTAATATTGCTATTATCTGTAAGAAACAAGCAGAAGATCCCACTCTCAGCAGTGTTCCATGCAGCAAACTGCTCTGCCAGTTTTTACTCAGTCTTTAATTGCAGCCCCTCACTTTAGGATCTAGACTGCTCCTGAATAACATGAATGGCGGAACCTGTGCTGTGCTAAAAAACATCTTCTGACCTGGCGCCATGGCTCACACCTGTAATCCGAGCACTGTGGGAGGCTGAGGCGGGCAGATCACGAGGTCAGGAGTTCAACACCAGCTTGACCAACATGGTGAAACCTCGTCTCTACTAAAAATACAAAAATTAGCCAGGCATGGTGGCGGGCACCTGTAATCCCAGCTACTCAGGAGGCTGAGGCAAGAGAATCGCTTGAACCTGGGAGGCAGAGGTTGCAGTGAGCTGAGATCGTGCGACTGCATTCCAGCCTGAGCGACAGCACGAGACTCCATCTCAAAACAAACAAACGAACAAACAAAAAAACCATCTTCTGCACAGGTCCATATGTGGCTCATTCCTGGGGTAAACCGAGTGGGATGCCACCAATATCCAGGCGGTATAATAAATTGTACCTAGTTTATTAATTACAGAATTGCAGTACAGTAGTAATTTTTTGTGTCTTTTTGAATGACCAATTTAACAATATCATATAAAAAGATAGAAAAAGACCCACAATTTTCAGAGACTTCCAGGTGTTGTTAAGAAGGGCCCCAAATATGATAAACGCCACTAAAATCTGAGTTGTCCACTAATATGGTTTGGTGTGTGTCTCCTCCAAGTCTCCTGTTGAAGTGTGATCCCCAGTGTTGGAGGTGGGGCCTGGCCGGAAACATTTTGGTCACAGGGGTAGATCCCTTAGGAACGACTTGGTGCCCTCCAGATGGTAATGAATGAATTCTCATTCTGTTAGTTCATGGAAGCTGGTTGGTTAAAGCAGTCTGGCACTTCCTCCTCTCTTGCTCTCTCTCTCTCTCTCTCTCTCTTGCCATGTGATACATCAACTCCCTCTTCAGCTTCCACGATGATTGTAAGCTTTCTGAGGCCGTTACCAGAAGCAGATGCCAGCATCATGCTTACTGTACAGCCTGCAGAACCGTGAGCCAAAATAAACCTCTTGCCTTTATAAATTACCCAGTCTCAGGCATTCCTTTATAGTGATGGAAACAGACTAATACACCCACTTTCAAAGGACACAGGTAAAGTCCCTCTTAGAGAATGGTGCCTCACAAATCACACCTAACGTACATTCAGAATTTCATGAATTCCTCCTAAGACTTTGTCCTATAGACCTACTTCCATGTCTGCACACATAGATATATGAACAAAGATAAGTGTTGCAGCCATACAGCATATATGCATAAATGGAAACAAATGTCTGCAGAGAACAGGGTAACTAAATCCTGATACTTTTTAAAACAATTGAATAAATATGTTCTGATATGAAAATTTTTCAATACCAATAAGTGAAAAAAGCAGGTGTTAGAAAGTATCTCTAATATGCTCCAAGATACGTGTATGTGTGAGTGTTTTAAAATATGTATACATATCTGTTTATATGCCTAAAACAATTATGGAAATATATACTATATATATTTAAAATTGCACATGGACATAAAATGGACAAAGTAAAAATCAACTACATGTCTAATATTTAGGAATTAAAATGATATCCCAAAACCTCCTGTTGGTTTTACTTATTTTAAACAATATTTAGTACGGCAAAATACCAACAAAAAAATTTGAATAATCTATAAAAATGTGTTGTAAGAAGAATGTAAAGGTAAAAAAGGTATTAGACATTAATGACAATTTTCTTTCACTAAATCTGTACCCAGGTTGTCTTTTCTGAATTCCTACTTACATGTCAGAACTGGAGGGGCTACGGAGTTACTTGGTTATTTAAGTATCATCCATTACCCTGTCATGTTCACAAGGGCAGAGGAAAAAAAGCACTTCTTTTCCAAGTGCCTCAGACTTGTGAGAATTGAAAGTTATAAAGTGCTATTTAATATTGTTTATATATATTTTCCCTTTAGTTTAACCAAATACTGGGAGATATCTGGGGCCGTGTATTACAGAATAGAAGAAAGTATTTTAACGATTGTTTTATACTATAAGATAGCTTAACAAAAACATGAGCTGAGAAAATCTCTCAGATAAAATGATCAAATAACATAATGATATTCTGAAAACAAGTAAAATATTGCAGTCCTAAAGAAAATAAAATGAGGACCAAAACAATATTAGTACAAAACTTTTCAATTGATGGTAAATAAGAAGATAGTCATGGCCGAGCGCGGTGGCTCAAGCCTGTAATCCCAGCACTTTGGGAGGCCAAGACGGGCAGATCACGAGGTCAGGAGATCGAGACCATCCTGGGTAACACGGTGAAACTCCGTTTCTACTAAAAAATACAAAAAACTAGCCAGGCGTGGTGGCAGCGCCTGTAGTCTCAGCTACTCGGGAGGCTGAGGCAGGAGAATGGCGGGAACCCGGGAGGCGGAGCTTGCAGTGAGCCGAGATCGCGCCATTGCACTCCAGCCTGGGCGACAGAGCGAGACTCTGTCTCAAAAAAAAAAAAGAAGATAGTCATAATGAAAGCATAATGAAAAAGATAAAGATTAAAGGAATTCAATATGAAAAGAATCTAAGTATAACTGATGTTCTTGAAGGAAACTCAACAAATGTAAAGAAAGTTTTATTCAAAGATACAATTCAAGAAATACCCCTGAAATGAGCCAAAAACTGAATCTGCAGAATAAAATATCACCTCGAAGAAAATTTGATTTCGAACATTCAACTCACAGACAAGCTAATGAGGTTCAAGAATAAAGACTTTTTTTCTCGGCATCTAGATTTTATAGATAAACTGCCACCAAAGGGAGAAAACTTTGGCCTAATGTGACTTCTCCTGGCAATACTCAATGCCAGAAGGAAACAAGGGCAATGGTAGCCAAAGTCTAAAATGACCTTCAATGATTCCTGCCTCCTGGTGTTTATATCCTTGTGTAGTCATCTTCCTCATTTTAACAGGATTGGTCTGTGTGACCAATTGATCCCGTGGAAGTGATGGTATGTCACACCCAGGACTATGTTATAAAAGACACTGTAGGCCAAGTGCAGTGGCTCATGCCTGTAATCCCAGCACTTTGGGAGGCCGAAGTGGGCGGATCACCTAGGGTCAGGAGTTTGAGACCTGATCAACATGGAGAAACCCTGTCTGTACTAAAAAAATACAAAAAATTAGCAGGGCATGGTGGCACATGCCTATAATCCCAGCTACTCGGGAGGCTGAGACAGGAGAATCGCTTGAACCTGGGAGGCAGAGGTTGCGGTGAGCCGAGATGGCGCCATTGCCTTCCAGCGTGGGCAACAAGAGTGAAACTCCATCCCAAAAAAAAAAAAAGACACTGTAGCCTCTGTCCTGGTTCACTTCATTCTCCCCCGGACCAGTTACCCTGGCATAACCCAGCTGCTCTGCAAAGGTCAACATGATAAGGAACGGAAATATTTCACAAACAGCCAACGAGAAACCAACTTGCAACAACTACCACATGAGTGAGCCATCTTGGAAGTGGAAGTTCTAGTTCTGGTCGGCCCTTGACATGACTACAGCTGTAGCCCACAGCTTGAATGCAGTATCATGAGAGATCCTGAGGCAGACCTTGAAGCTGAGCTGCTGCCAGATTCCTGACCCTCCGCATATCATAATAAAGATTTGTTGTGTTAAGAGGCTAAAATTTCCAGTAATTTGTTTCACAGCAATGGATAACTAAAACAATCCTCTAAAAGGGAAATGCATGTGGCCCCAAAATATTAAACATACACACTGTGATCCAGGAATAACATATTCAGATGAGTTGTTATTCAAGAGCAGAAGTGTGTATTTTCATAAATACAAAATGTTAGGCGCCAGGCGCGGTGGCTCACACCTGTAATCCCAGCACCTTGGGAGGCCGAGGCAGGTGGATCACCTGAGATCAGGAGTTCAACACCAGCCTGGCCAGTGTAGCGAAACTCCATCTCTACTAAAAATATAAAATTAGCTGGGAGTGGTGGCAGGTGCCTGTAATCCTAGCTACTCGGGAGGCTGAGGCAGAAGTATCACTTGAACCCAGAAGGCAGAGGTTGCAGTGAGCCGAGATCACACCATTTGTACTATAGCCTGGAAGACAAGAGCAGAACTCTGTCTCAAAAAAAAAAAAAAAAAAGTTAGGCAATGCAAGATTCATTAAAAGAACTAGGCCAGACATTGTGGCTCCTGCCTGTAATCCTAGCACTTTGGGAGGCCAAGGCAGGAGGATTGCTTGAGCCTGGGAAGTCAAGCCTGCAATGAGACATAATTGTGGTACCGCACTCCAGTGTGCAACAGACTAAGACCCTGTGTCTAAAAGGAAAAAACAAAGAATTACTTGTTGAGGAAGACCAGCTGATTAAGAGATTAATCAAAGTGAAGCATTCAGAAACAGAAAGTATAGTAAAATAACTGGCAGTGAGCATTGACTCTTTTAAATTGGAGAAATGACACTAAGTTCCTATGGAAATTTATTAAAATTTCTAGTTTGTATCAATAGAGTAGAAAATAAAAGTTAAAAATTATACAATATACAAATAATAATAATGTGAATAACAAAGTTAAGAGGAATTACAGGAATGCTAAGGTCTTCGATCTTTTTCTAGAAGACTGTTAATTAACAGGTAAACTGCAAAGATTTTATTAAATAAACACACTGACTCCAATTCTTCTATATGTTCCACAAATTCATTGTTAAGATAAATCTTTTAGGAAATACTATCTCTTTTGGTAAAGAAATATGCTCTGATATTTTTTTCCTACTTCACCTACCATTGACTTGAGAAAATATGCTCTGATTTTGAATTTCAAATTCAAATGAATTTCTTCCATTTCACTTGTTTCTTTTCTATTTTTTTTTTTTAATTTTTTTTTGATACGGAGTTTCATTCTTGTTGCCCAGGCTGGAGTGCAATGGCGTGATCTCAGCTCACCACAACCTCTGCCTCCCAGGTTCAAGTGATTCTCCTGCCTCAGCCTCCTGAGTAGCTGGGACTATAGGTGCATGCTGACATGCCTGGCTAATTTTGTATTTCTAGTAGAGACAGGGTTTCTCCATGTTGGCCAGGCTGGTCTCGAACTCCCGACCTCAGGTGATCCGCCCACTTCAGCCTCCCAAAGTGCTGGGATTACAGGTGTGAACCACCACACCTGGCCATATTGTAAATTTAAATTATAATTGTAGAAATAGAATGTATATTATGTATCCATTTATAGAGAAGTTATTTATTTATTTTTTTTTTGAGAGAGGGTCTCATTCTGGGGCCAAGGCTGGAGTATAGTGGCACAATCATGGCTCACTACAGCCTTGAACTCCTGGGCTCAAGGGATCCTCCTGCCTCAGCCTCCCTAGTAGCTAGGACTACAGATGAGCACCACCACACCCGGCTAATTTTTAAATTTTCTGTAGCGATAGGGTCATGCTATATCACCCAGGCTGGTCTCAAACTCCTAGGCTCAAGTGATCCTCCCATCTCGGCCTCCCAAAGTGCTGGAATTATAGGCATGGACCACCTTGCATGGACTCATGTCAGCTAACAGTCCATCATATGGAGTCATTTATTTAATTATTTCCCCCTTGCTACATAGTTAATTTTTTTCTAAAATCTCATTTTTATAGAAATTCAGAGAACATCCTTGTACATACATTTGTCTGCATATCCATGTTTGATTATTTCCTCAGAATAGATTCCAAAATGTTGATTTACTAGATCAATGAGCATGAATATGTTTAAAGTAGTATAAAAAGCAGTTTAAAATAATAATATAGTTATAAGTAACATTTATTGAGCACTTACTCTAGTACCAGATATTTTACAAAGAACTTTACCTACATTATCTCTTTTAATGATCACGTAAACCTAAGATGCTACTGTCATTTTACAAATGAGAAAATCTAGGCTGAGAAAGTATCATTTCCTGAAGTCACACAATTAATAAATGTCAGAGGCAGCATCGGAAGCAAGGCCAGACCCTAGGGCCTAATTTAATCCTCAAAAGTGAAAGTTTCACAATAAGATTGTTTGGGTTTGAACCTCACCTCCATTTACTAGCTGTGAAACTCGATACAAAATACTTAGTATCTTTGGCTTTGGTTCTCTCTAAACTGGAGAAAATAATAGTACCTTTCCCTAGAGTAAGAATTAAATGAAATAATGCCAGGCTCGGTGGTTCATGCCTGTAATCCCAGCACTTCGGGACGCCGAGGCAGGCAGATCACAAGGTCAGGAGTTCAAGACTGGCCTGGCCAACATGGTGAAACCCCGTCTCTACTAAAAATACAAAAATTAGTTGGGTATGGCGGCGCACACCTGTAATCCCTGCTACTCGGGAGGCTGAGGCAGGAGAATGGCATGAACTCAGGAGGCGGAGTTTGCAGTGAGCCGAGATTGTGCCACTGCACTCCAGCCTGGGCAACAGAGCGAGACTCCGTCTCAAAAAAAAAAGGAAAAAAAAAAAGGATTAAATGAAATAATTTAAATAAAACAGTAGTGACAACACGAAAGAAGAACTCATTATAAATTAGCTACCCAATTGCTACCCTTATTACTTACAATGCTCTGAATATACCTTGCATATTTTCCATAAACCCTTCCCAAATTACATTCCTACCAGGAGTATCGTTGACAGATTTATGTAGATGTGGATTACAGTGGGTTCCAAGAATGCTAAGAAAAATAATGCACCAAAATGTGACCTATGTATAATCCACTTCCTGTTGTTTGTATATCATACATGCCTCCTTACAGGTGTTATTTGAATTGGCCCCCACTAAGCTTCCTTTTCATTCTTTTCTATAGTATTCATTTTAGAAAGAGGAATGTAAATAAGTGAAGTGGGGGATTATATTTTTGGTAAATCAAGCTCTTAAAATTAATTCAATTTAAAAGTTCTGGTTGATGAGGGCAAAGCTGATATTGTTTGAAATTAAAGAGATTATTTCCTCATTATCCTATTTTTTCCCTATGCATACAACAAACTAGAGGAAGAGAAAGGGAGAAAAACAGGGTACCATCCTCTGTCTGCTGTTTCAAAAACAGAGATGTTTAATTTATAAATGTTATTATTTATAGCAATTAATTTTTATCATCCTCATTGATCCTCATTGCAATTAAACACAAATTTCATTGTTGCCTTTACGATTTTCTGATAATTTGCGATCTATAGACAGTAAAGAAATTGGAATTAAAAAATAAAATGTGGCTGGGTGTGGTGGTTAATGCCTGTAATTCTAGCACTTTGGGAGGGCGAGGCAGGAGGATTGCTTGAGCCCAGGAATTTGAGAGCAGCCTGGGAGACATAGTGAGACCTTGTCTCAAAAAAACAAAATAAATACATAAATAATAAAATGTAATTATATTCAAAGTGTACAAAATTTGATGATGAATGTGTACAAAGTATACAAAATTTGATTATTACTTTCATCAAAAAATGGAAATTAATGGAACATGAAAAATCAAAACATGAACAATTTTTATATTTTTAAAAAATGTTATTTTTTGAAAACTACAAATGAGAATTAAGGAATATCACAATTTCAAATCAAAATTATTATTATTATTATTGTTATTATTATTAGAGATGGAGTTTCCTTCTTGTTGCCCAAGCTGGAGTGCAATGGCACGATCTCAGCTCACTGTAACCCCTGCCACCCGGGTTCAAGTGATTCTCCTGCCTCAGCCTCCCGACTAGCTGAATTACAGGAATGAGCCACCACGCCCGGCTAATTTTGTATTTTTAGTAGAGACGGGGTTTCTCCATGTTGGTCAGGCTGGTTTCGAACTCCCAACCTCAGGTGATCCACCCACCTCGGCCTCCCAAAGTGCTAGGATTACAGGCGTGAGCCACCATGCCCAGCCCAAAATTATTTTTAAGTGCTGAAATTTTATTGAAATATAACATACTTGTGGAAATGTACACAAATCATAAGTGTGGATAAATTTTCCGCAAGTACCCATATAGGCACTTTTACCCATAAAACAAAAGGAAGAAAACATAAAGGAAATGATTGATAAGTTTAACAGCACAAACAATTTAAAACATCTGTATGTCAAACATGTCAAACACAATTACAAAGGAAAAATAGTAAAGGTTTTTTCTGGCAGTGTGTGTGTGTGTGTGTGTAACCATTTGTCCTTTCTTTTTGACCTATAGGCATTCCTGCCCTACAGAGTCCTCCCCTGCACTTGGAAGCAACATATTTTTCTGACATTGGCAGCAGCATACACTCAAACCTTCACATTTGGTCATATAAATATGATCAAATGTCAAATACACACACACATACAGATTCTTCTAGTTATTCTATTACTTCATTTTTTAAGTTCTTTTTAAGTTCTTTAATCTATTTGGTTATGCTGTTGTAACATGAACCAAATAAATTTATTTTTCCAAACTGTCAACTAATTTTAGCAAAATCATTTGTCTTTCAATAAGGATAGATTAGTAGCTCTTTTTACCCCCTTAATTTTAGTGTTATTTGCAAAACAAATGAGAAAGATTGGTCTTTTGGCTCTTCTCTCTTTTTAACTTGTACGACTTAGAATCATAGATATTAGAAAACCACGGATGGTGATTTAAAACCATAAAAATAAAGAGTAGAAAACACTGATGTAAATATACTAATCAAGCATTTTACCTAACTAGTCCAGAAAGACTTGAATAACCAACCTACCAACGGTAATTGTTTTCATACTAGTAAAGCCCAAGATATTGAAAAAGATAAAAACGGAAGTAGAGAAGCTGTTTCTTCCAGACTTCTAAGATACATAGTCTAGGGAAGAAATTATCAGAACCAAATCTAGCCACATTAGCGGCAGAACAGTTTCTTATTTTACGGATGGGTTCCTTCTCCTACCTCTGGTAGTGGGATAACTATTTGGCCCCACGGTTCCTGTGCATCCATAAATCCTTCCATCGGCTACTAATATTGACACGGAAGCTCTCAGACTCTGGGGTTTAGCACAGGAACAAACAGGAGGTAATGCTACTCACTGTCACGGAGCCACTGTTCTTTCTGCTGCTTCTCCATGTCTCCTAATTGGAGGAGCATACATTGCTGTCATCTTGCCTAGCATTCTGTGACCTGTTACCATCCTCCTGACCACCTACTGCCTCCTGGAGTAGTAGCTAAGGATCCTGCAAATGTATGGAGGCACTTAGGCTTCCTCAGAACTATGAGAGTCACTCCTAAATGATAACCAGAGGCACTTGGTTAACTCTTTGGTCCCCAGAAAATAGGTGTTCATAAAAATCTGTGTACTCCCAGAAATTTTGGATACCAATGTATGGACAGTCCTTAACATTGTTGATTAAACAACCCGCATTTATTGTTAGGGGCAGAGGTCAGTAATGAATTCTACTTTGCATTTACTACTGGGGAGAGACTGCCATTATCAACCAACACTACTTGCTGTCTCTTTAATCTCAGCACATTTGTCAAAACTCCAGCATGCCTGACTCTGTACCTCTGCTGGGTCTCATTTTGAATAAAGGAAGTCAGAAGTGAAAAAATGAAAACCACCTTCCATGTCAATACTGATCATTCAAACGTAGCCATGCTATTTGACTATATTACACACTAGGGATCTTGGAATGAATTTCATTTTCTACTAAATCGATTAAATTAAGGCCTGGTGATTTACTCCAGGAGCACAAAAAACTTGCTTGTTCCCTCATATCTATAATAGTGTCCATCACATATTTGTTGTGAAAAACAGAGTAACTACATAAAAAGTTATTTATTTTTTAAACAGGCAATGCATGCATATACAAATTCAAAAGATAGAAAAGGATATACAGTGAAAATTTAGTTCTTGTCTCCTCATCTCCCAGCCACACAACTCTCTTCCTCAGAAGCAATCACTGTTATCAGTTTCTTTCTATATCTTTCCAGAAAAAAAAAATGAATTTTAACATACATACACACAAACACATATTTCACACAAATTGTGTTATATGATAAACAGTTTTGTATCTTGCTTTTTTCCCATTTAACAAGATGTTCTTGATGTATCATTTCACAAAGAGAAAAATGTTAACATTTCATAAAAAGCTGCCTCAATGAAGGACATTTTGTATTTTTCGCCTAGTCAATATGAAAACCTAGTTATTGGCCGGGCGCGGTGGCTCAAGCCTGTAATCCCAGCACTTTGGGAGGCCGAGACGGGTGGATCACCAGGTCAGGAGTTTGAGACCAGCCTGGCTAACACGGTGAAACCCCGTCTCTACTAAAAAATACAAAAAACTAGCCGGGCGAGGTGGTGGGCGCCTGTAGTCCCAGCTACTTGGGAGGCTGAGGCAGGAGAATGGCGTGAACCCGGGGGGCGGAGCTTGCAGTGAGCTGAGATCCGGCCACTGCACTCCAGCCTGGGAGACACAGCGAGACTCCGTCTCAAAAAAAAAAAAAAAAAAAAGAAAAGAAAACCTAGTTATTGATAAAACTATTTCTACCTTCTAATGAGAATTTTAAAAACTATAAACACGATTTAAAAAAAAATTTTTTTTTTTTGAGATGGAGGCTCGCTTAAAAAAAAATTTTGAGTTTCCAAAAATAAAGGAATGAGGATTAATCCAGAAACTCCACATCTTCCTGGATGAGAGGGTACCCTATCATTCAAAATTTCCTCTAGAGTATCGTAGGTTTCAGATGGATTCAAGCAGAATATTTTTTAAAGATCAATAAGCGGCACGCTTGGAAGAGAAACAGCCTCTCTCCATCTAAGACTGCGAGTATTAAAAGCCACATGTAGAAAGCACCTGCCTAACATACAGCCAAACCAAATAAAAGCAGAGCCAAAGGAGCTGAGTCACGATGTGATCCTTTGAATCTCTGGATTCAGCTAGGCCTGAAGCAGGGCCGGGACTAGGGTGAAGTAAGTGAGGCATTAATTTAAGGGGCAAATTTTAAAGGGATGCAGAGAAACCTCAGTAATAAAAGAAAATGTAATATTTTCTTTCTTATAATAAAAATATTTTAATTCTTTAATTCAATAAAACATATTATTCCCTCTTATTTGTCAAATAGAAGATATTTCCAATAATACTTTTAAGAATCAAAATTAATGCCCAAAAAAATCCACGAGGAAAAAAATACTATTATTTATTTATTTAATTTTAATTTTTTTTTTTTTTTTTTTGAGATGGAGTCTCACTCTGTCCTCCTGGCTGGAGTGCAGTGGCCGGATCTCAGCTCACTGCAAGCTCCGCCTCCCGGGTTCAGGCCATTCTCCTGCTTCAGCCTCCCGAGTAGCTGGGACTACAGGCGCCCGCCACCTCGCCCAGCTAGTTTTTTTGTATTTTTTAGTAGAGACGGGGTTTCATTGTATTAGCCAGGATGGTCTCGATCTCCTGACCTCGTGATCTGCCCGTCTCGGCCTCCCAAAGTGCTGGGATTACAGGCTTGAGCCACCGCGCCCGGCCTATTTTAATTTTTTTTTAGACAGAGTCCTGCGTCTCTGTCACCCAGGCTGGAGTGCAGTGGTGCGATTTCAGCACACTGTAACCTCCGCTGCCTGGGTTCAAGTGATTCTCATGCCTCAGACTCGAGTAGCTGGGATTACAGGCATGCGCCACCATGCCCGGCTAATTTTTCTGTATTTTTAGTAGAGACAGGGTTTTGCCATGTTGACCAGGCTGGTCTCGAACTCCTGACCTCAGGTGATCTGTCTGCCTCAGCCTCCCAAAGTGCTAGGATTACAGGCGTGAACCACCATGCCTGGCCCAAAAGTACTAATTTAAAAAATACATGTTATTATTATTTTTTTAAGTTCCGGGGCACATGCACAGGTTTGTTACATAGGTAAATGTGTGCCATGGTGGTTTTCTGCACCTAATAACTCATCACCTAGGTATTAAGCCCAGGATGCATTAGCTCTTTTCCCTAATGTTCTCTCCCAAAACTCACCCTCCCTTGACAAGCCCCAGTGTGTGTGGTTCTCCTCCCTGTATCCATGTGTTCTCATTGTTCAGCTCCCACTTATAAGTGAGAACATGCAGTGTTTGGTTTTCTGTTTCTGTGTTAATTTGCTGAGGAGGAGGCTTCCAGATTCACCCACATTCCTGCAAAGGACATGATCTCGTTCCTTTTCATGGCTGCATAGTATTCCATGATGCGTATGTACCACATTTTCCTTATCCAGTCTATCATTGATGGGCATTTGGGTTGGTTCCCAGTCTTTGCTATTGTGGATAGTGCTGCAATGAATATACGCATGCCTGTATCTTTATAATTGAATGATTTATATTCCTTTGGGTATATACTCAGTAATGGGATTGCTGGGTCAAATGGTAAAATACTAATTTTTTTTTTTTTTGGAGATGGAGTCTCGCATTTTTTTTTGGAGATGGAGTCTCGCCCAGGCTGTGCAATGTGCAATATCAGCTCACTGCAACCTCTGCCTCCTGGGTTCAAGCAGTTCTGCTGCCTCAGCCTCCCAAGTAGCTGGGAGGCTGCCACCACGCCCGGCTAAGTTTTTCTATTTTTAGTAGAGACGCCTGTCACCACGCCCGGCTACGTTTCTCTATTTTTAGTAGAGACGGGATTTCACTGTGTTGGCCAGGCTGGTCTTGAACTCCTGACCTCGTGATCCGCCCACCTTGGCCTCCCAAAGTGCTGGGATTACAGGCATGAGCCACTGCGCCCAGCTAATTTTTAAATGAAAACAGGATCTTAGTCTGCACTTGCATGAGTTTACCTTATTTGGCCTCCCTCTAATCCCAGCTCTGAGACATTTTGGTTATTCCACGAGCAGATAATTTCTATACATTTTTTTTTTACTCAAGTTAATTTTAGCTGAGTTTCTGTCATTTGGAATTGAGAAAGCCCTGCGTAAAGTATCATTTCCCAATGCTACTGTAAGCATGACATCATTTCATACATGTGTAGTTCTTAGGAAAGGCTTGGTGCATGTATACATGCAGAGTATTGTGGCTGTTGTTATTGCAATTTCATTTCACCTCCTCTACCTCCTAAAATACTCCAAACTCCTACAAAAATTGATTGCAGATATGCAAAATTGTAAAAGCACCTTGTCTGCGCAGACCCCGTGGGACGACCCCAGGTGTTATGTTCTGTATCCCCTATGCGTGGGTACTGAGATTAAGCTTCTCATGGGCTGCTCATGGCCGGTGGCCAAGTGTGGCAGAGAAACAAAGGCAGACCCATTTTTTACCTGGTGACTATGGCTTGAGGACTCCCCGTCAACCTGGACAAAACTTTCTTAGAACTGCATGGCAGTCTAAGACTCTTCCTACTCACTCTTCCTTCCTCCCCTCTCTCCTTCCCAGGGATGAGATCAGTGTTGCGTCTGAAGCTCTCTCAACCCTCCTTTTTTCCGCTCAATTTTCCTTCACAAGTGTTTTCTCCAAGAAATTTCTCACACTTCAAATCCTATCTTGACATCAGTTTCTAGAAAGTCCTGAACTAAAATTTGTTCATAGTCTCTCTTTCTATTCCGGTGTGTACACTTCTTCCTAAATAACTCAGAACTATCCAACTTGTTACACACACACAAGCACACACACACACTCATCTTCCTAACCAAAGGCTAAAACTCCTTGGCCATCAGGTCGGCCTTAGGGACTTGGTGCTGGTACTCAGGGGAAGTCAGGCTGTGGTTAAAACAGACTTACCAGGAACCACAAGCACTGGCAGATTATCAAGAAGCTGAATCACGGACAGTTATAAGGAGCTGAATCATGGACAGTTATTCCTCCTGATTCCTGTGTGGGTGTGGTTTTTTTTTTTTTTTTTACTGTAATTTATTTAATCAGTCAAGAAATATAAACAATTTCAAGTATTTTCCAGCTTAATTTTCTGAAACACCTAGATTCCTCGAACCCTCAAATTAGGACTTCTGGTGCATAAGCCATAGCTCCTATTTCCCACTGCTCACCTCTGGTGACTCAGGCACCACATGGGAACAATGTAGGCCAAACACTTTGCCACCACTTACATTCCTTTAAGAGAGTGAGGAATTCTCCTTCAAGAGAGTGAGGAATTCTCCTTCAAGAGAGTGAGGAATTCTCCTTCACTTATTCACCACTAATTGATCTCCAAGAGGATTAGCAGGTCCTCTTGAGAAACAAAAACACAGAATTCTTTTATCTTCAAAGGTTGTTTTATGATATCTCCCTTAGCCAGCTCCTGATTTAAAAAAGGTTTTACCTAAGCAGTTGAACCAGACTCCTGCCTGTCTAGCCCATGAGGTTATACCAGGACCCAGGGACCTGGTACCCTAATCCTCACCAGTGGGTCATTAGGTGTTAAGATACAGCCAAGCCACAAACGATGTCCAGGAATTCCTGAGCCACCAGATAGAGAACATCTGCATGCTGCAACAGGCAAGGCATATGCCAGCCCAGAAATCTTACCAGTAAACCAAAAAGACTCCTGCTTTACCTGGGCAGGTACGGTGGACTGTATTTACTGGTTTTATGATGCTGCCTTTGTCCCAAGGTCATGATGACATCATAGCACTTGCAGGTATTGTTTCAATAATGGTTCATTTTACTAGGTACTGGGAATCTTCCTCCCATGGCCATCATACTTCTATGCTACAAGCTGATAACTGTTATTGCTTCTAGAGAAAGTCTAGGTGACTGGCAGTCAGGCATAAGAAAAAATTTTTTCCTTTTTTATTTTTTCTTTAGAGACAGGGTTTTGCCATGTTACCTTGACTGGTCTGGAACTCCTGGCCTCAAGTGATTCACCTGCCTTGGCCTCCCAAAGTGCTGGGATTACAGGCATCAGTCACTGTGCTCAGCTAAAATTTTTTACTTTTTTTTTGAGACGGAGTCTCGCTCTGTCGCCCAGGCTGGAGTGCAGTGGCCGGATCAAAGCTCACTGCAAGCTCCGCCTCCCGGGTTCACGCCATTCTCCTGCCTCAGCCTCCCGAGTAGCTGGGACTACAGGCGCCCGCCACCTCGCCCAGCTAGTTTTTTTGTATTTTTTAGTAGAGACGGGGTTTCATTGTATTAGCCAGGATGGTCTCGATCTCCTGACCTCGTGATCTGCCCGTCTCGGCCTCCCAAAGTGCTGAGATTACAGGCTTGAGCCACCGCGCCCGGCCAATTTTTTACTTTTAAATCCTTTTACATCTACTGAAGTTGGAGCTACATAATTGCATCACCTACTCAAAAAAGAAATAAACTAAAATAACACTGAATTTGTGCTATTCCTACAGAAATTTTAGATGGCCTTACCAGTATCAAAGCAGGGTTCACAATTTACACAATTTGGAAAGATACTATTCTTCAGTCTCTAGGTCTTTCTCTGGCACAAAACTTTTCCAGTGATATTTTAGTTTTCTACCACCTGCCACACGAACGAACACCTGGGTCTCTCTCCTTCACACCTCTGGGTCCTGCCAAAAACATCATCCATTCTTCCATCAAAAACAGTGTTTCAATATAACCATGGAGTCTATCATCTGAATCTCATAATACCTTCTGTCCAAGTTTGATAATTTCCTGGCTGGTCCCAAACACCCTGTACTCACATTCTGTATTAGCCAGTTTTTGCATTGCTATAAAGACCTGAGGCTGGGTAATTTATAAAGAAAAGTGGTTTACTTTGGCTTATGGCTCTGCAGGCTATTCAGGAAGCATGGTGCCAGCAGGTATGTCAGGTGAGGGCCCCAGGAAGCTTACAATTATGGCCAAAGGTGAAGGCACACCACATGGTGAGAGAGGGAGAAAGAGAGAGAGGAGGAACCAGGCTCCTTTAAACAACCAGCTCTCACTTGAACTGAGTGAGAATTCACTTATCACCAAGGGAAGGGTGTTAAGCCATTCATGAGGGATCTACCCCGAGGATCAAATCACCTCCCACCAGGCCCCACCTTCAACACAGACGATTACATCTCAACATGAACATGAGATTTGGAGGAGACAGACATCCAAACCATATCACCTTGTAATATGCTAAGACAAAGTAAAATTTTTCCATAGATCAGCATAAATCCTCAAAGACACAGACTCTTCGTCACTTCAGGTGGAAATCCCAGTAAATTGAACACAAAATCATGTACACATAAGCATTTATAGGCTGGGTGCAGTGGCTCATGGCTGTAATCCCAGCACTTTGGGGGGCTGAGGTGGGCAGATCAGTTGGGCCCAGGAGTTTGAGACTAGCCTGGGAAACAGGGCGAAACCTCATTTCTACAAAAAATACAAAAATTAGTAGGGTATGGTGGCGTGTGCCTATAGTCCTGGCTACTCAGGAGGCTGAAGTGGGAGGATCACCTGAGACCAGGAGGTCAAGGCTGTAGTGAGCCAAAATCATGCCACTGCACTCCAGCCTAGGTAACAGAGTGAGACTCTGTCTCAAAAAAAACAAAACAAGACTACAACAATAGCAACAACAACGTATGCGCACTTACTTTTCCTAGTGAGAAGATTCTCAGCTTTATCATTTTTTTCCAATCAATGGCTGCCTAAGGATCTTTAACTTTAATCAAATTCTCCAAGTGACTGATAGCCACCAAAAAAAAACTTAACCATATAGCAGATTCCATGCAGCAGTGCCTAGTCCATCTCCATTCTGCTTTTACTATGTCCATATTTCCTGTGGGCAAGCACCAATGACTGACTGCCTGAGGACTTTCTTTAGCTGCAGGAGTGCACTAGACCCCTAAGAGACAGATGGAGAAAATTTGGGAGTTAATACATCCAGGAAAAGCCTTCAACCATTGACAGACGGGAGTTGGTGAATAAACACCCCAGCTCCTCACCCCTCAGATGGGACAACTCCAAGACCTACTCTATATCATCTTTCAGGATCTCCCATTGGGATTGACCCAATATCCACAGGATCAACCTGCCATCAACATACCCTCTATTGGCTTTTTTCCTGGTTGTTTTACTTCCCTATCCTCCTACTTGTGCTTGAGATCACCTTCTACTCTGCACCCAAATCTGTACCTTAGGGTCACCTTCTGGGGAAAGTTCTCAGCCCAAGTTAAATGACTATCCTATTGGTTCTCTTATAGATTATCCATTCTGGCTATCAATTGGTTCATCTGTATTCAATCAATACTAAATTCACAATATCTGCTAAGTGAGACCAGTTTTATATCCATCTTTGGAAATCTACCTGTATTTCACTGATCCCTTCTTTAATGGTAAATCAGACCCTACTTTGTATTTAAACTCACTATACTCTGCACCACACTAGAGGTAGCTTATAAAGAAAATACATTACTCTTCCTACCATTTTAGGTTTTTGTGCCCAGCATAGTTTCTTTAAAAAAATCTCAGGAGCTCTTCGAGGCCTTGGGGGAAAATAAAATGAATGAAAAAGGAGCTGACCTGGGGTCTCATGGAGGCTAAACATTTCACTAACTGTTTTGTTGAAGATTACAATCTGATTTGGTTTATTTGTTGTTTGTTTGTTTGTTTGTTTTGGTTTGAGAGCTTTCCTTCTTTCTCCCTTTATTTGGCACTCATCCTTCTTAAAAGACTATTTGGGTTTTCGGAGCTGGACTCTGGGGACCGCAGGCATGTTGTTTAGCAGATGGATTTCTGCAGTTCTACAGACCAAACCTAATTATCCATTTTGAGTTGTCATCTGAGTTTCTGTTTGAGTTGCCAATGTTTGTCCATTGGATTTTTCTCCTGTCCATTAAGCAATTTTCTCGCATGATAGAGCAACTACACAAAAAGAATTTCAGGAAACCAGAAGCCATGTGTTGAGACCCATAGGGGAGACTCTGAGATTATTCACACAAAGTCCATTTCTCTCCTTAGGCAAGGAAGCAGGAAATATATAATACTAGAATAAGGAACTCAAAAAAGATGTGGCCTAACACATCTACAAGACACAGTCTGGAAAATTCTATCATGTTAACAGTCCAACATATGCGCCGAATACATTTCTACTCGGTCAAGCCAGAGAATATTTAATCTCCATCTGAATAACATAAAAACGAAAATGCTATAAATTGCAACTACCTAAATATTTTTTGAATCAATACATATCAAATATGTTTAAGTGTTCTTTTCTCATTTTTCTTAAGTTTCTACAAAGGGTCAATTGCCACCCGCACCCAGCATCTCCTGCCATGTCTGAAGTTTGGGTGACTCACTGACCCCACAGAAATCAGTCTCTCTTTAGCGATACCTCCTATATTCCTTCCTTTTCTTCATTGCTTAGCAATAGCACTGCCAGGGAAATGGAAACAAACAAAAAAGGACAAAATCAACCACCGTTTATGTTTATAAAGTTTTCATGAAAGCGAAATCATAATGCCTAATGGTAACAAGAATGCTTTTTAATAATGAGAGACTTCATAAGCCTTTCAAGTCCTTTAAAAAATAATATATAATAGTTGTACCTATTTTGGGGGTACATGTGATATTTTGATACATGTATACTATGTGAAATGATCAAATTAGGGTAATTGGGGTATCCATCACCTCAAATATATATCTTCTCTTTGTGTTGGGAACATAACAATTCTTCTAGCTATTTTGAAATATATAATAAATTATGGTTAACTATAATTTCCCTATTCTATTATTGGATACTACAACTTATTCCATCTAACTGTATCTGTCAAGTGTTTTTGAATAAGAAACATTTAACTGACTTTTTTTTTTTTTTTTTAAAGAGATGGGGTCTTGCTGTGTTGCACAGGATGAACTTGAACTGCACTCCTAGGCTCAAGGAATCCTTCTGTCTCAGACTCCCTAGTAGCTGGGACATAAGGCACATATCTTTGAGCTTGGCTTAACTGACTTTTAAAGCTATAAAAGTAGGGATAGGTAAGATCACCTGAACAACATGTCCATTTGCATAATAGTAGAGTTTCTCCTTTATCAGAAATGTGCAATTTTCCTTGTCCTTTAGAGTTTGAGTTGTGAGTTGAGATAATGTTTTTGCTACCAGCAATCCTACATTAAATCAACATACCTACCAACAGCTGTCCTAACAGGGAGTCATCTAGTATCCAAAGAACCACTTTTCCCTGCCCACTGCTATTGCTCCTGGATACCCACTCCACTTCACCTTCCTTCTCTTCTTCATTCCTGATTAGTAGAATGTGTGGCTGGTATCTTCCCAAACTCATTAATAAGGTCACCAAGGCTGCTGGGGATCTGTGGTTCCCAGGCATCCTATTCTTGCTGAATTACCACTCCTGCTGTTCATTCACTCCAACTTTCCACTACATTACTCTCAGCCTCTACCTAAGCTAGATACTTACCCTTTCCTGAAACATCTGCCAATTCTCTCTCTCACTTTGCAACATGAAAATGTAGCTCTGTCTCCCTAAAACTGCAAACAGTATTAGTTCAACACCAAAGAATCTGCACTTTGCCCTTAAACCATCTATGCTCCTTTGTTAGGAAGGAGAATAAGGTTTCACTCCTAATTCTTGTCTGAGCAAGGAAAGATGCTTTACCGGAGTACCGACTTGGCCCGGTGAGTCCAAGTCCCCCTGGAAACATTCTTATAAATATTTCACCACGCTCTATCAAGAACACTGGAGGCTAAATGGGTGTTTGGAGGCTTCCTTGGTAAATTAACTACATTCATTTACAGCATAGCTGCTATGAGAAGATGCACTTAGTTTTATGTCCAAATAAAAAAAACAAACAAATTCCTCAAAGGAGTACAGTCTAGGTTCCAAAATCTAGATCTCCAGCCAGGTCGGCTCTTTCTGGCATCTTCACATGGATGTCCCTCAGGCACTGAAAACCCAACATTTGTACTCCTCTAAACCTGCTTGTCCACTATCCCTATTAAATTAGTAGCACCTTTTTACATTGATTGCCAAACCTAGAAACCTGAAACAGCTTTGTTTCTCGTTCCGCACTGCCCATATCCAGCTGGGCTCAAATTTTGCTAGTCATGCCTCCAAAATATCTCCTAAGCCTCTCAGATCACTGTAACAACCTGAGTTCAGACCCCACCAGTTTTTACTGTGACTATGAAAACAACTTCAATAATTTCCCTTTTGTTTTTTCTGCTCTCTTCAGATCCATCCTTGGCACTGCCTCTAGAGTTTTCTTTCCAAAACACAGATAGGATTATGATAGGCCCCTGTTTAAAAGGAAAGAAAAACAAACAGAAAAAGCAAATTTTAGATTGTTCTGTGATAAATCAAAAAGCCTGACTTCAGAAGAGGGATTCTTGCTCATTCTGTCACATTTGAGCACCTGGGCAGTACAAGGATTTGCGGGCAGCCTGGCAGCAATTCTCCAGGAGTCTCAGATGTGAGCCCCTCAATAAGGCCAGGAAATAGACAGTAGAGCTGTCAGTCTTCATTCAAATGAAGCCTATGCATTCAGTCTTCTCTCTCTTCAGGTGCCCTAGAAAAATCTTTAGTGAGTACCCCCTCACCCAGAGCCAAAAAGATGCATGGAGAGGAGTCTGCCTCTTGGATTCAAGTGGGGACTGTTGCTACAGAAATAATCCCTTGGCTTTCCTGTCCAATCTCAGATTTCCAATAACCAGAGTCAAATTTTGTATTAATTGTGGTAGATCCCCTTAATCACAGTTTTTCTGAGCTCTCCCCTCTCACTGCCTTCCTAATTTGTCTCTTATCTTACTCAAGTTTTAATTACTATATTTTAAGTTGCTAAGGCATTCTATGCTGTTCAAGCAGTTTTTAGAATAATAATTTAGAATGCCAATCATTTTCTCCCTAATTATAATTCTGAGTTGAAGTTGCAGAATTTGGGTGCAAATTTTTAAAGAACACTCAGCTGGGCGCGGTGGCTCACGCCTGTAATCCCAACACTTTGAGAGGCCGAGGCTGGCAGATCACAGGTCAGGAGTTCAAGACCAGCCTGGCCAATGTGGTGAAACCCCGTCTCTACTAAAAATACAAAAATTAGCCGCACGTGGTGGCAGGTGCCTGTAATCCCAGCTACTCAGGAGGCTGAGGCAGGAGAATGGCGTGAACCCAGGAAGCAGAGGTTGCAGTCAGCTGGGATTGTGCCACTGCACTCCAGCCTGGGCGACAGAGCGAGACTCCATCTTGGAAAAAAAAAAAAAAAGAAGCCCAGCATGGTGGCTCATGCCTGTAATCCCAGCACTTTGGGAGGCTGAGGTGGGCGGATCACGAGGTCAAAAGATCGAGACCATCTTGGCTAACACGGTGAAACCCCATCTCTACTAAAAATACAAGAAATTAGCCGGGCGTGGTGGTGGGCGCCTGTAGCTCCAGCTACTCGGGAGGCTGAGGCAGGAGAATGGTGTGAACCCGGGTGGCAGAGCTTGAAGGAAGGAAGGAAGGAAGAAAGAAAGGAAGGGAAAGAGAGAGAGAGAGAGAGAAAGAAAGGAAGGAAGGAAGGAAGGGAGGAAGGAAGGGAGGGAGGGAGAAAGAAAGAGAGAGAGAGGGAAAGAAAGAAAGGAAGGAAGGAAGGAAGGAAGGAAGAAAGGAAGGAAGGAAGGAAAGAAAGAAAGGAAGAAATAAAGAACACTTTTGGCCGGGCATGGTGGCTCATGCTTGTAATCTCAATACTGTGGGAGGCCGAGGTGGGAGAGGATCACTTGAGGCCAGCAGTTCAAGACCAGCCTGGGCAACAAAGCAAGTCCCTTTCTCTCTCTCTCTCTGTTCTTTTAAAGAAAGAACACTTTTTCTAAAATCTAAATGTATTCAGTCAACAAATATGTTTGAGCCTATATTTAGCACCAAACACTAAACTAGATGCTGGAGCTACAACAGTAAGGAAAAACCCACATGCTCCCTGCCCTCCCAGAGCCTACAGTTGGGTGAGTGGGATAGGCAAGAATCAAACAATCAAACAAATAACATATTCAAGTTTGAAACTGCAACTGTAGAAAGTGCTCTCGAGGGGAGGTGCCCGGTGCTTTGAGAAATATATTGCAAATTATTATTATTTTTATATTTTGGAATGAAAGGTCTCACATATTTATTACTGGACCAAGTCAACCAGCGCGTTCATAATAGATTCAGAGAGAAAAAAAAAAATTCCCAATAAAACATGACCAACTGCCCAGATAGTGGTGACATTTTCAGCTTGATATGGCAACATGGTCATGACCTTGAGACAGCATAAATATGTGTGCCATCTCAGTGCAATTCCTTACAGACCCAGCTTGGTTCTTCTCCAATGTCTCCTTTTGGAGTTGTCCCTGATTTTATTTCCAATTTTCATCCGAATCTACTGGGGAATGGGATAATTTTGCTTTTGCTTCTTTGCCAGGAATCACTTAATCCTGAAAGTTGTGAGAAACCGTGGCGAGAAGTGGAGTCAAGCACACACCACAATGGCGAAGAAAGGAAGAGAGAGTTATAATACAAATTAAATCAAATGTAATCAGAGAGGGCACTTAGGAAAGGCTGCTTGATCTGAAATAATAAGGATGACTAGGAGATACCCGCTTGAGAAGGTCAAATATTCCAGGCAAAGGGAACAGCATCTGCAAAGGAAACAGTCACAGCGGGGACAGGGACATTGAGATGAACTTAGAGAGGCAGGTAAATGTAAACCCTTCAAAGTTAAGTATTATCTTTATCATAAATGCAACTGAAGTCCTTGAATCAATACCTTCATGAGGAGGAAATGAGGGTACACTCGTTTCGTTCTAATCAAAGGAAGGGGGACTTATTCTGAATTCCATCTCTGATTCCCAAAATATCTGGTTAGTCCTTTAATGTTTCCATGACTCTAGTTTCCCTACTTATAACAAGTTTACCTCAATGCTTGTCACCTCTGGTTTTATAAAAGTATTTTAAGGAACAATGAGTCATAATTGCTGAGTTCTTTGAACTCCTTGGATGAAAAGATGTTATACTGCCTATAAACATAAAGCATTGTTATTATGTATCAGACAAAAAGCTGTCCCCAGCCAACAAGAAACCAGGAAAATATAAAGTATATGAGGTGCCATACACTTCCATAATATTTAAAGTTATGACCTGGGTATAAATTAAATGGGTTTAACATTGGGTGAAGCCCAGCATCTTTGATCTATAATGCCCACAGCACTATGCAAACATTGAGCCATCTAATCTCAAAATGCCCTGTGGGTGTGTATGTCACAAACACCAGCCATTATAATTCTTTCTTTGAATTTTTTTCCTAAAGCAGACCACCAAAGTTAGTGTAAAATCTCAGAAAAAGAATACAAATTAGTCGTTATTCTGTTAGTCTTCTTTCTTTTCATTCAAACACGCAACCAGAAGCATCTCTACACCAAAATACAAACATGATCACAAAGATAAGGAAAAGCTCAAATAAAACAAGCAATAGATTTTTATTTCTGGTAAACTTCTTATCTTTTTCTTATTTTTAGTATAGGGCAGGTTTGGTAGTTTGTGAAATGTTTTGGCCTAAGAAGAAAGGTAGAGAAAAAGGACTAGAGATGAGGATACTATAAGAATGGGAACTTTGGCAAAATAAGTGAAATGGAAACAGGGATGAGATGAAAATTTATATAGGTTCATTCCTCTTTTTTTTAAATTTTGAGATGGAATCTTGCTCTGTTGCCCAGGCTGGAGCGCAGTGGTGCGATTTTGGCTCACTGCAACTTCTGCCTCCCAGGTTCAAGCAATTCTCCTGCCTCAGCCTACTGAGAAACTGGGATTAAAGATGCACGCCACCATCCCGGCTAATTTTTGTATTTTTAGTACAGACGGGGTTTCACCATGTTGGCCAGGCTGTTCTCAAACTCCTGACCTCAGGTGATTCACCCACCTCAACCTCCCAAAGTGCTGGAATTACAGGAGTGAGCCACCGTGCCCACTAGTTCACTCTTTTCTTTCCTTTCACCAATACAGCTTAAGTAGAGA
This sequence comes from Theropithecus gelada, assembly GCF_003255815.1. Classification (NCBI taxonomy): domain Eukaryota; kingdom Metazoa; phylum Chordata; class Mammalia; order Primates; family Cercopithecidae; genus Theropithecus; species Theropithecus gelada. The sequence continues at coordinate 45,631,414 of NC_037670.1, read as the reverse complement.
TGAAGGGCGGGTGAGACACTCAAAACCCAGGGCCAACTTATCCAGGGCCCATGAAAATGTTTTAATTTCTTTTAAAATGAGAAGAAATAATGATATGATCCAGCTTGAATTAAATTTGTCTTTATACCAACACTGTTGTAAAAACAATTATTATTAATTGTAATGGTGGGAGGGGTTCACAAAGATAAGAGTACTTAAGGCCCTTGAAAGTCAGAATGTGGCCTTGGAAATGCCCTATCTCAGATATTTTGAGGAAAACTTGCTGAGGACATCCTTGACAATTTATTTATTCTACCCTGACACTACAGAATTCCACAAAAGCAACTGAATACAATATTAATGAAGTAATTCAACAAACTGAATGGAGCAAGCTTAGTAAAACCAGAACCTGGGCCGGGCGCGGTGGCTCACACCTGTAATCCCAGCACTTCGGGAGGCTTAGGTGGGCGGATTGCCTGAGCTCAGGAGTTCCAGACCAGCCTGGCCAACATGGTGAAACCCTGTCTCTACTAAAATACAAAATATCAGCTGGACATGGTAGCAGGTGCCTGTAAGCCCAGCTACTTGGGAGGCTGAGGCATGAGAATTGCTTGAACCTGGAAGGCGGAGGTTGTAGTGAGATAAGATCATGCCACTGCAATCCAGCCTGGGTGACAAAGTGAAACTCTGTCTCAAATAAATAAATAAACAAGCAAACAAACAAACCAACCAACCCTGGGGGATTATCAGTAAAGGAAACTGTGGTTTGACTTCTCCATACAGCTGATGTACACTGCATGGGTTGTATTCCCCTACTTACAAGGCTATTGAAGAGAGTCATGAACCTCATCTAAGAATTGGTAACTACAGGCCAGGTGTGGTGGCTCATGCATGTAATCCCAGCACTTTGGAAGGCTGAGGTGGGCGGATCATCTGAGGTCAGGAGTTCAAGACCAGCCTGGCCAACATGGTAAGACCCCATCTCTACTAAAAATACAAAAATTTAGCTGGGTGTAGTGGTGTAGCTACTCAGGAGGCTGAGGTGGGAGAATTGCTTGAACGTGGGAGACAGAGGTTGCAATGAGCCAAGATAGCACCACTACACTCCAGCCTGGGCAACAAAGCGAGACTCCATCTAAAAAAAAAAAAAAGAAAAAAGAATTGGTAACTACAAGTCCTTCCTCATGAACAACATAATCTGTAACGTAGCACCAATAGGGTATTTTAAACATTTTCCTGGAATAAGAGTGTCCCTAGGATCCTGTCTGGAGCTAATACAAATCCTCTCGCAAGAAAAACACTTAAGGCTGGGTGTGGTGGCTCATGCCTGTAATCCCAGCACTTTGGGAGGCCAAGGTGGGTGGATCACTTGAGGTCAGGAGTTCGAGACCAGCCTGGCTAATATGGTAAAGTCCCATCTCTACTAAAAACACAAAAATTAGCCAGGTATGGTGGTCACCTGTAATCCCAGCTACTTGGGAGGCTGAGGCTGAAGAATTGCTTGAACCTGGAAAGTGCAGGTTGCAGTGAGCCAAGACTGCAGTGTTGCACTCCAGCCTGGGCTACAAGAGAGAAACTCTGCCTGGGAACAAAAAAAAAAAGACCCTCCTGGTGTAATCAAGTTGCCAAAACAATACAAAAAGATCCTCAGTAATTTGTAATGGGCACACTTCTTGAAGAAGGAACTATCCCATAAGTGGTTTGATATGCAAGTAGAAATGGTGAACAAAGACATGTAGACAAATCTAACTGAACATTGACTCTATTGAGGAATAAACTCTGGTTTTTTTTTATCTTGCCTAAATTCTCATCTAAGGGGTCTGGGGAGTCATGGCCTAGAAATCATAAATTCTCAGCAGACGGGTTTTATTTAACCCTATATATAGTGACTTACTTTCCAACCTGACTCTGGCATAACATTCAGAGATGAGGAAGAAAACCAAAATATTTTACCCCAAAACATGTTTCTTTGCCATATCTTGAAAGCTGTCCTTTGTGGGGGAAAATTTGCATCTGTAAAGAATTTCTGTTAACATAGCTAGATCTTCTTCTTCTAGGCCCTCCCAATCCTGAAGAGATTAACTGGCCCAGGGCGGTGGCTCACGCCTTTAATCCCAGCACTTTGGGAGGTCGAGGCCAGCGGATCACAAGGTCAAGAGACTGAGACCATCCTGGACAACACGGTGAAACCCCATCTCTACTAGAAATACAAAAAAATTAGCCGGGCGTGGTGGCGGGCGCCTGTAGTCCCAGCTACATGAGAGGCTGAGGCAGGAGAATCGCTTGAACCCGGGAGGCACAGCTTGCAGTGAGCAGAGATCGCGCCCCTGCACTCCAGTCTGGGCGACAGAGCGAGACTCCGTCTCAAAAAAAAAAAAGGCCGGGTGCAGTGGCTCACGCCTGTAATCCCAGCACTTTGGGTGGCCGAGGCGGGTGGATCACGAGGTCAGGAGATCGAGACCATCCTGGCTAACACGGTGAAACCCCGTCTCTACTAAAAATACAAAAAATTAGCCAGGCGTGGTGGCGGCGCTTATAGTCCCAGCTACTCGGGAGGCTGAGGCAGGAGAATGAGGTGAACGCGGGAGGCGGAGCTTGCAGTGAGCTGAGATCCGGCCACTGCACTCCAGTCTGGGCGACAGAGCTAGACTCCGTCTCAAAAAAAAAAAAAAAAAAAAAGAAAGAAAGAAAAGAAAATTAACTAAAAGTCTATTTTTTTTGAGACGGAGTCTCGCTCTGTCGCCAGGCTGGAGTGGAGTGGGCGGCAACCTTCGCCTCCGGTTCAAGCGATTCTCCTGCCTCAGCCTCCCGAGCAGCTGGGATTATAGGCACCTGCCACCATGCCCCGCTAATTTTTGTAGTTTTAGTACAGATGGGGTTTCACCATGTTGGCCAGGCTGGTCTCAAACTCCTGACCTCAGGTGATCCACCCACCTCGGCCTCCCAAAGTGCTGGGATTACAGGTGTGAGCCACCACACCCGGCCTAAGTCTAGCACCTTTTAAAGATCTGGATAGGAAACATTTGTTATCTATGGTCTCTAAGGGCACCCGCTATAAAACTTCAAAAGAACCTTGGTCTCCACAATCTCTTACCTTAACCTGAACATTTCCTTTCTATGATCTCAGGTCTTTAAACTCAACCAATTGTCAACCAGAAAATGTTTAAATTTTCCTAGCGCCTGGAACCCTGCCTGGCTTTGAGTTGCCCCGCCTTTCTAGACCAAACCAATGTATTTCTTTTTTTTTTTTTTTTTTTTTTTTTTTTTGAGACGGAGTCTCGCCCTGTCGCCCAGGCTGGAGTGCAGTGGCGCCATCTCTACTCACTGCAAGCTCCGCCTCCCGGGTTCAAGCCATTCTCCTGCCTCAGCCTCCAGTATAGCTGGGACTACAGGCGCCCGCCACCGCGCCTGGCTAATTTTGTATTTTTTTAGTAGAGACGGGGTTTCACCGTGTTAGCCAGGATGGTCTCGATCTCCTGACCTCGTGATCTGCCCGTCTCGGCCTCCCAAAGTGCTGGGATTACAGGCGTGAGCCACCGCGCCCGGCCCAATGTATTTCTTAAATGTATTTGCTTGATGTCTCATGCCTCCCTAAAATGTATAAAACCAGGCTGTGCCCAGACCACCTTGGGAACATGTTCTCAGGACCTCCTGAGGGCTGTGTTATGGGCCATGGTCACTCATATTTTGCTCAGAATAAATCTCTCCAAATATTTTATAGAGTTTGACTATTATCGTCAACTATTAAAAAAAGGGTCAATGTATAATTTAGAAGGTGGAAAGGACAGAAACATTGGATTACACTATAAATTAGGAGAGGGATATGATAGGAGTTAAAACAGTCTAAGATATATGTATTATTCAGGAAAATAATAAAAATGTTCATTTTCTTTAGACTTTTAAATTTAAATGTCCATGGGGTATTTCATCCCAATTGAGAGCAGACTTCTGAAAAATAATGAAGAATTAAACACACGCATTTACTGTGAATCCTCCTGAAACCCTTATAAAATCACATCAATCGAATTTAAAAGGTTTTTTTAAAAAGCCTGAAGGCAGAAAGACAAATATAATAGGGTAGAAGACAATATCAACATTTTGGGAACTGGAAAGCAGATAGATGAGAGATACTGACTGAACACATTCCAGACAGCTGAATTCTAAACCAGCAGTAGTCAAAGTGAGCCTTCCAAGAATTTCAGGATTTGATGGTATCAGGATATCTGAGAGTGAAGCGAAGGTGGGGCTAAAAACAAGGGAGATTGGTTTAAGTTAGTTTAAAAAGAAGTTAAGCGCCCAGGCACGGTGGCTCATGCCTGTAATCCCAGCACTCTGGGAGGCCAAGGCGGGAGGATCACAAGGTCAAGTGATCGAGACCATCCTTGCCAATACGCTGAAACCCCTGTCACTACTATAAATACAAAAATTAGCTGGGCGAGGTGGCGTGCAGTTGTAGTCCCAGCTATTCGGGAGGCTGAAGCAGGAGAATCGCTTGAACCCGGGAGGTGGAGGTTGCAGTGAGCTGAGATTGCACTATTGTACTCCAGTCTGGCAACAGAGCCAGACTCCATCTCAAAAAAAAAAAAAAAAGACGAAGTTAAGCCTAGACAGGAGGATTGCTTGAGGCTTGAGCCCAGGAGTTTGAGACTAGCCTGGGCAACATGGCAAGACCTCATCTCTATAAAAAATTAAAAAGTTAGCCAGGTGCGGTAGGTGCCTGTAGTCCCCAGGTATCAGGAAGGCTGAGGTGGGAGGATCCCTTGAGCCCAGAAGGTTGAAGCTGCAGCGAGCTATGTTTGACCCACTGCACTCCAGCTTGGGCAACAGAGCAAGATCTTGTTTCAAAAAAAAAAAAAAAAGAAAAAAACTTCAAGACTGAGATCCCATCTTTACCTCTTGTTTACTCTGGCATAAGACTATATGCTTATTCTGTGGAGTGAGGAAAAAGAGGGTCTTTGGAAGAAGGAACATAAAGGAGGTCTAGAGTGTGAATACTGTACTGTACACACAGGGATTAAAAAAAAGTTCATTTACTAAAGTTGATGCCCCCAGTTCTCTTCCAGCCATCCTCCCAGAAAGCTGACCACCCTGTGTTTACACTGAGTGCTAAAGATTACCAGTCCTTTCTAAAAGTAATTTTATTGGCATTCCCAATTTGACTCAACCTAAGACCACAATAAAAAAGCATCAACTACAGGCACAGAACGTTCAGTATACTTCCTCTTATTTCCCTGCCCCATTTTAACCTTTGAGCAGAAAACCAGGAATTACCAGAAATCGGAGGAAAGAAACCAAACCAGTATGAAGAGACCAAAACAAGAGAAGGAAGCAACTGAAAAAAATATTATTCCTGAATAAGAACATTTTGTTGTATATTTTTAGAGACAGTCTATCTGTGGCCCAGTCTGGAATGCCGTGGTGTCTTGCACTGTAACCAGGGCTCAAGCAATCCTCCTGCCTCTAATTCCCAAAGCACTGGATTACAGGTGTGACCCACCACACCTAGCCTTTCGTTAATATGTTAAAAGCCCATTAATAAAATCCTCAATGTTGGTCTGTATTATATAAATGTTATCGCTTTTATGTATTTATTTGGAATCCGCATTATTAGGAATCTAAAAAAAATTTTTTTGATGGGATACAGCAACTCACGCCTATTATCCCAGTATTTTGGGTGACTGAAGCAGGAGGGTCCCTTGAGGCCAATAATTGAAGACCATCTTGGGAAACACAGTGAGGCCTCTGTCTTGGGAAAAAAAAAAAAGGATTTGACTGGCTAAGGGTTGATTTATTTATTTTGGGATGGGGTCTCACTTTGTCACCCAGGCTGGGGTGCAGTGGTGCGATCTCAGCTCACTGCAGCCTCGACCTACCGGGCTCAAGGGATCCTCCCACCTCAGCCCTACAAGTAGCTGGGACTACAGGCTCGTGCCACTCTGCCCGGCTAATTTTTGTATTTTTTGTAGTGATGGGTTTTCAGCACGTTGCCAAGGCTTGTCTCGAACTCCTGAGTTCAAATGATCCATCCGCCTCGGTCTCCCAAAGTGCTGGGATTACAGGGGAAAGCCATCGCACCTGGCCTGACTTATAATGTACATGGCATAAAATTAAAAGTGGCCGGGAGCGGTGGCTCATGCCTGTAATCCCAGCACTTTGGGAGGCCGAGGCGGGCGGATCACGAGGTCAGGAGATCGAGACCACCCTGGCTAACACGGTGAAACTCCGTCTTTATTAAAAATACAAAAACAAAATTAGCCAGGCGTGGTGGTGGGCGACTGTGGTCCCAGCTACTCAGGAGGCTGAGGCGGGAGGATGGCGTGAACCTGGGAGGCGGAGCTTGCAGTGAGCCAAGATCTCTCCACTTCACTCCAGCCTGAGCAACAGAGCAAGACTCCATCTCAAAAAAAAAAGTGTATGTATTTATGCATTCATTGCTTGGGGGTAAATAGATAACTTCTGGATGGTATTAACCCATAAAGCCCACGTTCCTGGTAATGTAAATAGAACACATTGGAAATAAATCTTCATTTCTTTCTTTCTTTCTTTTTTTTTTTTTTTGAGACAGAGTTTCACTCTTGTTGCCCAGGCCGGAGTGCAATGGCGAGATCTCCACTCACCGCAACCTCCGCCTCCCAGGTTAAACGATTCTCCTGCCTCTGCCTTCTGAGTAGCTGGGATTACAGGTATGCGCCACCACCCTGGCTAATTTTGTATTTGTAGTAGAGATGGGGGTCTCTCCACGTTGGTCAGGCTGGTCTCAAACTCCCGACCTCAGGTGATCCCCCCGCCTTGGCCTCCCAAAGTGCTGGGATTACAGGCGTGAGCCACTGCGACCGGCGAAATCTTCATTTCTTAAGAACGGCATTATCATTTCTCAGAAAACATAAAAATTAAAGTTTCACATGTAATAGAAAGTTTCTTGGACTGGCGCAGTGGCTCATGCCTTTAATCCTAGCACTTTGGGAGGCCAAGGCGGGCAAATCACTTGAAGTCAGGGGTTTGAGACCAGTCTGGCCAACATGATGAAACCCCCATCTGTATTAAAAATACAAAAATTAGCTGGGTGTGGTGGTGCATGCCTGTAGCCCCAGCTACTCAGGAGGCTGAGGCAGGAGAATCGCTTTAACCCGGGAGGCAGAAGTTGCAGTGAGCCGAGATCAAGCCACTGCACTCCAGCCTGGGTGACAGATTGAGACTCCGTCAGAAAGAAAAGAAAGAAAAGAAAAGAAAGAGAGAAAGAAAAAGTTGGTTTCCTAATTCACATGTCTTCATATTTCAAGCTGAGAAGAGGTGAAAATTCCTTAAGTATAAATTAACCTTTGAATATGATTGTAGGATTTTAATGATCTACGGGTGTGTTAACAGATCCATTAGTGCGGAGACATTTATGCTTTATTAACCACAGTTATTTGTGTATCTGTAATTACAGCCTTCTTGATGGAGCAGGGATCATCACCTTTAAGCTGGTTTAGAGGCTATATAATGTGGAGTGCTTGGTGCTTTACTAAGGGCATTTCATTTAATGGCTGTGTACTATTTCTTAGCTTGGTTTGAAGACAAAAAATAATAATTTATATGTTCCAGAATAAATGAGATTATCTTATTATATAGCTTCCAGAAGACATAATTTCCAAGTTGACAATAGCCACAAATGCATTTTAAGGTGTCTTTAATATATTTCATATAACTGCATAATTTTAGCTAGTTTATGAAATGATTTAGTCACAAACCAAAGTTCTAAAAGTGACTTCATGTAACGTTTTAAAGAACAATAGTTCCCCAAATAAGATAGACTGCTTCTTTCAAGATTATTTAAATCTTAGAATGGTACATTTAAAAAAATCTGTGTTCAGTAATTTAAAGAAGCAGGAAAAAATTGAGCTTGTAAAACTCATATTTTAAAAAACACATTCTGGGATGGGCACGGTGGCTCACACCTGTAATCCCAGCACTTTGGGAGGCCAAGGTGGGCGGATCACCTGAGGTCAGAAGATGGAGACCATCCTGGCCAACATGGGGAAACCCTGTCTCTACATAAATTAGCCAGGCGTGGTGGAGCGCACTTGTAGTCCCTGCTACTCAGGAGGCTGAGGCAGGAGAATCACCTCAGGAGGCGGAGGTTGCAGTGGGCCAAGATCACGCCACTGTACTCCAGCCTGGGCGACAGAGCAAGATTCTGTTGCCCCCTCCCAAAAAAGCACATTCTGAAAAGATATATTTAAGGTGTAATGATTTGTTATTGCACAGATATTTAAATTTTATTAACTAATTGCCATAGAAAATAAACATTCAATTCAACTTGAGAAATACTTGAGAACCTACTATGTGCTTTCAGGAGTGATGAAGACCAAAAAAAAATGTGCTTTTTCAGACTTCTAGCAGTATTTAGAACAAGAAAAGTGATTAAAAGGTATGCAAATGCCTAACATAGAAGGAGGCAAAAGCTAAGAATTAGAAGAAAAAGTACCAGGAAAGGGATTAAGATAAAAATCATTTTGGGTAGTTGTTGTTCCTCTTCTTCCTCCTCCTTCCTCCTCCCTCCCACCTCCTCCCCCTCCCCCTCCTAAATCCTTTTGGGTAATTTCTCCTTCTCTTCCTCCTCCTCTTTTCTTCTTCTTTCTTCTTCCTTCTCCTTCTTGGATCACGGCTCTCTGCAACCTCCCTCTCCTGGGCTCACTTTATTAGCTCCACTTACTGAGATCCTGTTTAGGGGGTTCCTGCACATAGTAAGTGGAAGCTAATAAAACTAATATTGGATAATATTTGTCTGCCTAACTCAGCTTCCGGAATAGCTGGGACTATCACATCCGGCTCATTTTTTATTTTTAGTAGAGATAGGGGTCTTGCCATGTGGCCCAGGATGGTCTCGAACTCCTGGGCTCAGGCGATCGTCCACCTTTACCTCCCAAAGTGCTGGGAGTTCGAGACCAGCCTGGTCAATATGGTGACCCCCCCCCCCCCGACACTAAAAATACAAAAATTAGTCGGGCGTGGTGGCGCGCGCCTGTAGTCCCAGGTATTCGGGAAGCTGAAGCAGAAGAACCGCTTGAACCTGGGAGGCGGAAGTTGCAGTGAGCCGAGATGGCGCCACTGCACTCCGACCTGGGCGACGGAGCAAGGACTCTATCTCAAAAAAAAAAAAAAAAAAAGAAAGAAAGAAAGAAAAGTTCTCGTAGAACAGTGTTAAACAGATGAACAACTTCAATACTTGCTCTTCTCTGCTTGATTTCATTTAGTGTGGTGAGTAAAAATTTAAATTCCAAATATTATTTACATGCAATTATATCCAGTAGAATTCCTGTTTGCTCAAATAGGAAGTCCCTAGCCGTTACTCATGTTGTCTTACGTCTGTATTGAACTCTTACTAGGTTGCAAAAGCTTTGGCAGAACTTTACAATCAGATGGTACAGATTTTGCAAAGCCACTTCCTCTTATTACCACTGGTCATCTGTCATTTATTAGGCTGCCATAAAGCAGGATTCCCCTCAAATCAAGTTAAATTAGAATCACTGATAAGGCTCAGGCACTAGTATTTTTAAAAAGTCCTCCAAGTAATTTTAATGTGCAGCCTGAATTGCAACTCACCAGGCTAAATTGTAGTTGAGCAATTTTGGTCTTCCTGATACCTGATTTCTTTGCTCTTTCTCTTTTCTGGTTCAATGTATAATAAGAATTTTCCAGTATTAGTTTTATTAGCTTCCACTTACTAAATTCTGCTTACGGGGGTTCCTGCTTAGTCTAGACAGTAAGCAGGAACTTACAGACGATGTAAGCTTATAGACCACATAAGCAGGAACCCTGTAAGCAAGAACTCAGTAAGTGTAAGCTAATTAAAACTATGTGCCAGGCAGGGTGCCAAGCATTTTCTGGGCATTATCTCACTTAACTTTCGTAGCAACCCCGAAGTAGGTGCCATTTCTATGAAACCTGCCCAATTACTGCCCCACTCCGCGGTACAAGCTCTTACCCACCGCTTCTTCAATACACTCCTGTTATGGAACTGTCGGGGCACTCCAAAGTCTCTATGTAGTTATAAATAAATAAACGTTATCTGGAAGAGCAGCCTAGAACTTTCAAGATCTCCAATTCACACTCCAACTGACGCCTTTAACTACCCCTACTGAGCCCCACTTTCAAAGCTCACTCACTAATATTGGATAATATTTGTCTGCCTACCTCAGCCTCCGGAGTAGCTGGGACTACAGCGTCGTTACTAGCCAGCTTCAGGGCTAGAACAGCCTTTATGTGCAAGTGGAAAAAACCTCAGGTATTTCCCAAATCGGTAGCTGCAGAGGGGCTCTATCCTTACTGGAGATGGAGAAAAGCCCTCTCGCGCCTTTTATGTCAGCCCACGCGACTCGTTAAGAGAGCGAAGGCCAGGGACTGCCCAGGTCGCATCCCGAGAGCCTGAGGTCAGAGTCCCTGCCCCTGGGGCAAACCGCGAAGGGTGGGACGGGTGGGTGTAAGCGGGGCGGAGGGTAGGAGCCGCCCTAGAGGCGGTCCCTCCGAGTGCCCTGTGCCTCGCCTTAAAGGAGGGCGCCAACGCAATTTCAGTATCTGGGAGACGGGCGCCCCACCCCCGCGCGCAAAACCCTGATTTAGCTTAAGGGATGAAGGCGGGGACCCCTGCGCAGGCTTGCAGTGTGGGAGACGGCCGCCCGAGCCCTCCGACGCCGCGCTCCTGGAGGCCGAGAGTTCCGCGCCGGGAGCGTCTCGGGGGCCGAGGAGTGCCGCGCCCGGTTGCCAAGGCAACCCCACGCGGCTGCAGAAGCCGGCGCTCGCAGCAGGGCCACGGCCGCTGCCGGAAGTGACGCGAGTTCACCTGCCGAGCGGGGGCGGGGAGGAGGGGCGGAGGGTGCAGAGGTGCCGCCGCCGCCGCGAGCCAGTCGGGAGCGCGCGAGGCGCGGGGAGCCTGGGACCCGGAGCGAGAGCCGCGTACCTGCAGCCGCCGCCCACGGCACGGCAGCCACCATGGCGCTCCTGCTGCGCTTCTTGCTCCTGTGCGGAATCGTGGGTGAGTGGGGGCCATGGGGTCCTCAGCACCCGCCCAGCCCGGGGGCGCTCGCTGCCCGCGGCCACCCAGGAACAATGGGGCATGGGGGAGGGGGCGGGCCCGATTTGGGGACGCTACTGCAGGGGCTGCGGGGCGGGCAGAATTGCACAGGGGCGCTTTTGCGGGGCCGGGCGCACCAGCCTGGCCGGGTGGAGCCGTACCGGAGGGAGCCGCGCAGGGCGCGCGGAGTGCCCGGGGACCGAGCCCCCGGCGGGGGGTGGTGGCGGAGGGGCTCGGGCGCGGCGTGTTGGGTGCGCCTCGCAGCTCTCCAGTAGCATTCTCTGCCCCGGTGCGGGCTTGCCTTTCTTTGCTCTCGCCGTCTCCCTTGTCAGCCTTCGTGTCGGTTCCGTCCAGCGTTACCCGATTTCAAAAGCCTTGGGCAACGAGTTTTCAGGTGTCGAATCGCCCAGGCGGGGAGGCTGAATTGCAAACGCCATTATTCAATGCACATGGAGCTGCCCCGTGCCTCGGATCGGCCAGGCTATCTCTAGGAAAGAGACGCTGAGCGAACTCCAGCCTGGACGTTCTTAGTCTCCTGGAAGCAGCTCGCCCAGGCAGGAGCTGCTAACCAGACGCACATTGTGAAGTAGACCGTGGGAAATCAAAAGTGGGTTCCTGCAAAAATGTAGCATTGGTTTCTGTAGTCCTTGGGCAAAGTGCAAAGAATTCAGTGACCTCGCTTTTGAGTTTGTAATGTGTCGGTTCGTTTTGGAGATAAGACGGGCTGAGTTGTACAGGGTAATTGCTAGAGGCTTCGCCAAGTACGTTGGTCGACTGCTCCTTTCTCTGGGAGGGGGGAAAAAGGCGTATAAAAAATGCGTGGACCATTAGGAGGCATAATCATTTTGACACTTCAAAAAACGCATGTTTCCATGTCAGTGTTTTAACCAACTGATCTTGCTTGTCAAGCTAAGCGTTTTATAACCAAATAATTCATTTTTAAAAATCCATAGGTGGGATCCCAGGAGGCGCACTTAGTATAGCCTCTGGAAGGGTATTTTTTTGGTTGTTGTTAGGTGCTCTGAAGCAGGATAGAGTGGCCCTTTCTGTTGGGATGGCTCTCTGCTTCCTGTTGAAATGTTAATTCCATTGTTGGATGCTACAGCTGTGAGCATTACTCATGGGATGAACATTCTATTAACAAGTCTAATCTTCGATCTGAGCCTATAGCACTACCTCCACCTTTTTGATTAATACCATTTAGACTTGGCTGGCTGAAATGTCCAAAGTAACTCTTCCGGAGAAGATGAAGGGTCATAGAACCAGTTTGCAGGTACATTCCCACCATGGTTTTTTTTTTTTTTTGGTCAAGGCCGAACCTGAAGTTGAAGTTGAGAACACAGTGTGTTCTCTGAGAAAAAAAAACAAAAAGCGTTCTAGACCACATCTAAAGCAGAAAAGTGGAAGAACATAAATTATGTGGAGGAACTTTTTTTTTTTTTTTTAAGATGGAGTTTCGCTCTTGTTGCCCAGGCTAGAGTGCAATGGCGCGGTTTTGGCTCACCACAACCTCCGCCTCCCGGGTTTAAGCGATTCTCCTGCTTCAGCCTACTGAGTAGCTGGGAGTACAGGCGAGCGCCACCACGCCCCGCTAATTTTTGTATTTTTCGTAAGAGACCGTGTTGGTCAGGCTGGTTTCGAACTCGCGACCTCAGGTGATCCGCCTGACTCAGCCTCCCAAAGTGCTGGCAGGGATTAGTTGTTGTTGTTGTTGTTGTTTTAACGGGAATATTTAGCTATTTGGATTTTTTTTTGAATTTTTTTGTTTTTTGGAATGCCTCACTTTGATAGGCACAATTCTAAGAAATAATATTTTGATGCATAGAGTCTTTGTGCTCTTAAGGTATACATGGGTACAGTGAGCATTTACTCGAAGGGCCATTATCTTCAGCTAAACAAGGCAAGTATTTTTATTCCAGTTTTTCAGTTTAAGAAACGGCTAAGGCCAGGCACGGTGCTTGTAATCCCAGCAATTTGGGAGGTTGAGAGGGGAAGGATCATTTGAGTTTAGGAGTCTGAGACCAGCCTGGGCAACATGGCGAGACCCCATTTCTACAAAAAATACAACAAAACAAAACTCAAAAAAGAACTAACTAGGTGCAGTGATTCTTGTCATAGTCCCAGCTACTCGGGAGGTTGAGATGGGAGGATTGCCTGAGCCTGGGAGGTTGAAGCTGCAGTGAGCCACGATCATGACACTGCACTCGAGCCTAGGCGACAGAGTGAGACCCTGTCTCAAAAAAAAAAAAAAGAAAGAAACAGGTCAGACTAATTGATGTATGGCTTTATTTCTTCAAATATTTCTGACCATTTAGAAATGCAGTGGTATGGGCTGGGCGCAGTGGCTCACGCCTGTAATCCCAGCACTTTGGGAGGCCGAGGCGGGTGGATCACGAGATCAGGAGATCGAGACCATCCTGGCTAACACGGTGAAACCCCGTCTCTACTAAAAATACAAAAAATTAACCGGCCGTGGTGGCGGGCGCCTGTAGTCCCAGCTACTCGAGAGACTGAGGCAGGAGAATGGCGTGAACCTGGGAGGTGGAGCTTGCAGGGATCCGAGATCGCACCACTGCATTCTATCTTGGGCAGCAGAGCTAGACTCCGTCTCAAAAAAAAAAAAAAAAAAAAGGAAATGCATTGTTATGAACTCAAGTTCACTGTTAACATGATTGACTCCTACATTAGCAAAACAAGGAAAAGACTCATATTCAAATTATGCCATCAGTGATAGATATTCCTCCAGCTCTGAAAGAGTTTCGTGGTATACTCTGGCTGCAGATGGGACTCCTTTTGATGTATTTTTATTGGCTGCCTACTAGTGAGTCATATTACTAGTAATTCTGTAGTAGTAGCAGTAGTAAGCAGAGGCAGTAGCAGTAGTAGTAAAATTAAACCCTTGATCAGTTTTGCCTTGAATCTGTGCTCTCATCACACTATGCTCTTCTGCCTCTACAGCAGCCACTTGCTCTTACTACCACTGGTCATCTGTCATTTACTAAGAACCTACTGTTGGTTTGACTGTGTGCCAAATACTGAAGGCTTTTATTTTTAGCTCTTTAATGTCATAGTCTTAGTTTGAATACTTTGAGGCATCGTGAGGACCCTAGGATTCTTCAGGGCTTGGATTGACATTGTAAACTAATGTGGCCTAGGGACGTGCAGCATCAGCATTACTCAGGGGTCTTGTCAAAGTTTGGGGTTGTGTTCTTCAGTTGCCAACATGAATGGAACTAAAAAAGTCTGGTTTCCCAACCCCTTGTTAGCTATTTGATGGTGGCTAAGCCTCACTGTGTGTCTGTTGCCTTATATGTCAAGAATGGGGCTCCTGGGGCAGGTGATGGGGGTTGGAGGTGGGAGGGTTGGGTAGATGTTGGTCAAGGGATACAAAATTAAATCCATTGTCCAACATGGTGACTATAGTTAATAACAATGTATTATATTTTTGAAAATTGCTGTGAGTGAATTTTAAGTGTTCTCACCACAAAAAGTATGTGAGGTAATGCATATGTTAATTCCCTTGATTTAGCCATTTCACAAGGCACACATCTTTCAAAATAATGTTATATGTAGATAAACATATATAATTTTTGTCAATGAAAAATAGGAAAAAAAAAAAAAAAAAACCAGGCCGGGCGCGATGGCTCAAGCCTGTAATTCCAGCACTTTGGGAGGCTGAGACAGGCGGATCGCGAGGTCAGGAGATCGAGACCATCCTGGCTAACACGGTGAAACCCCGTCTCTACTAAAAAATACAAAAAACTAGCCGGGCGAGGTGGCGGGCGCCTGTAGTCCCAGCTACTCAGGAGGCTGAGGCAGGAGAATGGTGGGAACCCGGGAGGCGGAGCTTGCAGTGAGCTGAGATCCAGCTACTGCACTCCAGTCTAGGCGACAGAGCTAACCTCCATCTAAAAAAAAAAAAAAAACAAAAAAGCAGAAAAATACCAAATAGGGGCTCTACTATCTGAGAGTTGTTGAGGAGTAAAGTGAGATGCTTATCGTTTTATCTGTAGCCTTTGCTTTACATTAAAAAAGAGAAAAGATAAGATGTGATCTTTATCCTCTCCATATGCCCCTCTTAATCTTTTCATTCCTGCGATTATACCACCATCAGAGGAAAAGATGCCTCTCCTCCTAGGCAAGCCTCCTACATTGTTTCCTCATCCTGTCTGTTGTGGGGTCTCCGTCAATTACCAACTTAACTCACTGCACAAGATCAGAGGACAGGACCATTGCCTATATTCATGGTTGCAGTCCCTGCATGGTCTTGTGGCTCCTGGCAGACAGCTAGTGTTGAGCAAGTCCTTTTTGCATGACTAAAAGTTTTCAACTTCTTTGCCACTAGGCCTGTGTGTATGATAGAGCTCTCTTCAGTTCATCACTCTCTCCCTTCTCAACTAATAAAGATGGTCCTTAGAGTGATTATTCCACTAGTCATGTCTGAGTCAGTTTTTAATCTAAAGAAGCTGAGCTTCTGCTTTATCTTTGACCTCATTCTATTTTTCCTCCTGTTTCAGTTGCCAAAGGTTACAGTAATGCATGTGCCAAATTGGTTTATCTCTTTGGAGCTCCTTGACACCTATTTTGGTTCTTTCCCATCCTGTTGACCTGCCCTTTACTACCTTCTAAAATAGGTGCCTTAAATGTCAGCCTTCCTTATGGGTTAGCCCATAGACAATCTTGATCTTAAACCTGGGTGACCTCTTGTATCCATCATGGTAATCTCCCAAGTATTGATAGTAAATTAAAAATATTTTCAGCTCCCAACCTGACCAACATGGTGAAACCCTGTCTGTACTAAAAATACAAAAATTAAAAAATTAGCCAGGTGTGGTAATATGCGTCTGTAATCCCAACTACCCAGGAGGCTGAAGCAGGAGAATTGCTTGAACCTGGGAGGCTGGGGTTTCAGTGAGCTGAGATCCTGCCACTACACTCCAGCCTGGGTGACAGAGCAAGACTCCATCTTAAAATAAATAAATAAATGAATATATGTATATGCACGCACATATATAATATATTATATATTTATTGTATATTATATATTACATGTATTATTTTATATATTATATATAACATCATGTTATATATAATATATATTATATGTAATATGCTATATATTACATATATTATGTTTTATATATAATACATAATTATATATAATATAATTGTAAAAATATATATATGTGTATTATATCATATCTAGTATATATAATATAATTATAAAAATATGTGTGTATTCTATTATATATAGTATATATTATATATACTATATATTTAATATAATATTTAGTAGATATATTATATATATATATAATATACATATTTGCACCTCAGCCCACCTCTCCTTTGAATCCTGGGCCACTATTTCCAACTGCCTAACTATTCAACTTCCATTTGAATACCTGACACTCTTCACTCTCCAAATACACTCACCTGTTAATTAAGTGATACTTAAGGTACTGATACTACTATGCAAAGCCGTGTGCTAGGTGCCCCTACAATAGAATATGACATTGCAAGTTGTAAAAGCCTTGATAGAATTTTTCAATCAGATAGTACAGCTTTTGCAAAGACAGAGATCTGAAGGGTGTGATATGTCTTGGGAGTTGAGTAGTTCAGTGGGTGTAAAACATCTAACCAATGCTTCTCAAACTTTGTGCATCTGAATGATTCTTACAGGGAAGTCTAGGTGGGGCTTGTGAGTTTGCATTTTAACAAGTTTTACCTGATGTCACTGCTTACCACGTTTTGTGTGGGTAAAGATCTAAAAGCCGCACTGAGAGCTTGGTGGGAGCTGACAGGTCTGTCGGGTTATGCTCCCCAACCCCCACAGTACTAAGACATTTGTGGAAGTGTCGAGAAGTGAGGTTATACACTGAGGTTTTTGCTGTTGAATGGTAGCTATGTAGCGGTTCTCGAGGAAAGCAGAACTGATAGAGCTAACACAGGAATTCTCTGGGGTGATCTGGACATGAGCAGTCCCTGTTGAAACACAGCAGGACAGTGTTGGGCTTCCAGTTTGATCTGGGAAGCTTTTCTGAAGAAGATAGTAGTGGAACCTGATATCTGGTTGCTTCAATCAGTGGCACGAAAAAGTTGGAGAGATTTCTGACTTGAGCGTATGATGATGTCACTAACCTACAGGAAATAAAAAGGAACAGGTTTTAGGGAGATGACAATGAGCTTAAGTTTGGACAGGTAGTATTTGAGGTGCCTGAGGGGGATGGAGGTAAAAAGATATCTGGTAGGCAGATTGCAACACAGGACTGGATTTCAGGAAAGACAGGCATTGGTGATACAGACTTGAGAATTCACAGCTGATAGGTGGCATCTGTGTAAGGCGAAGGAGGAAATGCAGGTAGGACTAGAAGAGAGAAGGTGAAATGTGAGGCGGGGGAAACATCAACTTCTAATAAGTACATGAGGAAGCAGCTGGGAGCAAGAAGGTGTGATAGGGGATATAGGAGACCTAGAGGATGAAGGTGTGCTAGAGACTGATGCAAAAGTGAGGCTAGTGGGTTTTAGCACTGGGAGACTGTTGAGAACATTCAGAAAGTTCCCATGGGGAGGACAGTTCTGCAGAAGTGAGAGTGAAGCCACATTTTTATTTTTATTTTTATTATTTTGAGATGGAGTCTTGTTCTGTTACCCAGGCTGGAGTACAGTGGTGCAATCTCAGCTCACTGCAACCTCCACCTCCTGGGTTCAAGCGATTCTCCTGCCTCAGCCTCCCGAGTAGCTGGGACTACAGGCGCCTGCCACCATGCCTGGCTAATTTTTAGTAGAGACGGGGTTTCGCCATGTTGACCAGGCTGGTCTCGAACTCCTGACCTCAGGTGATCCACCCGCCTTGGCTTCCCAAAGTGCTGGGATTATAGGTGTGAACCAATGCATCCGGCCAGGTGCCAATTTTAATAGAGGATTGGGCATCAGGGAAGTGGAGAGTGAAAAGCAAACTTCGCATTTGCAGGTGGTTTGACAGTGAAGCTTTGCGTATGTGGCCTTAATTCGAGAGGGCAGTAGCATATCCCAGGGGAGAAGGTGGAAGCCAGCAGATAAAGACTGTCAACTTCCCTCCATCTAGATCTACAGTCTTGTCCACATCATCATTCTTGCGCACAACATGGTATTTCTCCTGAAGGCCGATTCCTGAACTTTGAACCTTTTGGCTTCTCAGGGATGTCACTCTGTTATCCCATCTGTTATATCTGGATTCCATCAACTTTAACAAAGCTTATTTATCCCTCTTTATATCCCTTCAGTACTGTTGTCTCTTTTCCTTTATTTTTTATTTTTAAATTATTTATTTTTTTGAGACAGTGTCTCTCTCTGTTGCCCAGGCTGGAGTGCAGTGGGCTCAGGTGGTTCTTCTACCTCAGCCTCCCAAGTAGCTGGGACTACAGACACCCAGCCTTATTTTTCTTTCCTTTTTTTTCGTTTGTTTTTGTTTTGAGACGGAGTTTTGCTTTTGTTGCCCAGGCTGGAGTGCAATGGCGCGATCTCGGCTCACCTCAACCTCTGCCTCCCAATTCTCCTGCCTTAGCCTCCTAAGTAACTGGGATTACAGGCATGCACCACCATGCCCAGCTAATTTTTTATTTTTAGTAGAGACAGGGTTTCTTCATGTTGGTCAGGCTGGTCTCGAACTCCCGACCTTAGGTGATCCACCCACCTTGGCCTCCCAGAGTGCTAGGATTACAGGTGTGAGTCATCGCACCTGGCCTTTATTTTTCTTTATTAACCGGATTTCTGGAAAAAATGGTCTGCATGTACTGACTGCATTATTTTCTTTCATGCTCACTAATTCTTCCATCCTTTTCAATCTAATTTTTGTCCCCTTCTACTTCTTTGAAACTGTATTTGCTGGAGATTGCATTTAACACTATGGCCACAGCCGGTGGTCCCATCACACCTTCAGCCTCTTAAACCTCAGAACAAATGGCTCTATTGAACAGTTTTTGCTCTTGAGCTGTTCCTCATTTCCCTTTGTGTGGTCCATTTCCTTCTTGTACCATAAATGCCAAGGTTTCTCAGTGAATGGGTGCAGTTACTGTTTATTTGCCTATAGTCTCCAGTACATTTCTAGTCTCCCTTCTCCACCTTTACCCATATCAAACCATCCACTTAACGTCTCTACACAGACTTCCCACAGGCATCTCCAGCTGATTCCATTTCACACTCTTCTCTCTCACATTAATTGGCATTTTCAGCCACCAAAATGCCCAGGCGAAAATATGAGTATCTTACTTGGCCCTTCATATTTTCCCACCTGCTCACATCCAATTTTGAAATCGTTGTGTCCCTCCAGCCACTACTTGTAATCTAGGTTATACCATTATCTCTTCAGCTTGTTGAGATGCTTTCATAATTGGCCTCCTGTTGAGTGAACTTTACCCTGTCCTCCAGGCACATCCTGTTACTTACCGCAGCATGTTCTAACCCTTATCAAGCATGCCGATATTGTCATTGTTTTCTCTTGCCAGAATGTACATTTCATAGGTCAGGGACTATTTACGTTGTATTCCCAGTATATGGCACAGGGCATGTTCATTGCATAAGTGGGGAAACTTATGCTAGACGGAAATTCATGTTTGTAGGCTTGGGAAGTACCTAGAGGAGAAAGCGTTTGAAGATCAAGAATAGGTACCTCATGGAAGAGGTGAGCAGGGCTGGCTCTGTGTCCTACACAGGTCAGCTTCGTGTCAGCTTTGCCAGGTGTTCAGCAGTGGAGTTTATGTCACCACTCACATTTAGTTTCCTTACTTGCAGCCAGTTCTTCCCGCTTCCCTTGTTTCCACCTTTCCTCTGTCATAGAAGTCATCAGATGAGAGTTGATGCTTTCTGTCATTAAATAAAGGAAATAATTGAGGCTGGGAACTTTGGATTCAGTTTATTTGGTGGCTAGCAAATAGTGGACGTGAAGATAATTATTAAATTATTAAAATAAGATAATTATTAAAACAACCCAGAAAGCAATTATGAAATTATCCAACCAGAATGACCTTATGGGTTTATCTTACTGACTTTCATCTGTGTTTCTTAAGAAAACAAACCTAATAATCTAAAATAATAATTGTTCAGTTGGGTTTGGATTTAGGTTGGCTCTTTTTCTTTCTTTCTTTCTTTCTTTTTTTTTTTGAGATAGAGTCTTGCTCCATTGCTCAGGCTGGAGTGCAGTGGCATGATCTCGGTTCACTGCAACCTCCGCCCTCCGACTTCAAGCAATTCTTCTGCCGCAGCCTCCCAAGTAGTTGGGATTACAGGCGCTCGCCACCATGCCCAGCTGATTTTGTGTGTGTGTGTGTGTGTGTGTGTATTTTTAGTAGAGATGGGGTTTTGCCATGTTGGCCAGCCTGGTCTTGAACTTCTGACCTCAGGTGATCCACCCGTCTCAGCCTCCCAAAGTGCCGGGATTACGCATATGAGCCACTGTGCACAGCCTGCATTGCTCTCTTCTGTGCCTTCCCACTTGTCTTTCTTCCCTCACCTTGTTGCCTCACCCATTCTTTTTTTCAATAGTTACCCAGGGCCAGGTGCAGTGGCTCACGCCTGTGATCCCAGCACTTTGGGAGGCTAAGGCAGGCAGATCACCTGAGGTCCAGCATTCAAGACCAGCCTGGCCAACATGGTGAAACCCTGTCTCTACTAAAAATACAAAATTTAGCTGGACGTGGTGGTGTGCGCCTGTAATCCCAGCTACCCAGGAGGCTGAGGCTGGAGAATTGCTAGAACCCTGGAGGCAGAGGCTTTAGTGAGCCGAGATCGTGCTGCTGTACTCCAGCCTGGGCGACAGAGCAAGACTCCATCTCAAAAAAAAAAAAAAAGAGCCACTTAGAGGCTGGGAGTGGTGGCACACACCTGTAATTCCAGCACTTTGGAAGACTGAGGTGGGAGAATCTCTTGAGCCCAAGACTAGCCTGGGCAACATAACAAGACCTCGTCTCTACAAATAATACAAAAATTAGCTGCGTGTGATACAAAAATTAGCCAGGTGTGGTGGCACATTCTTGTAGCCCCAGCAATTTGAGAAGCTGAGGTAGGAGGATTACTTGAGCCCAGGAGGTTCAAGGCTGCAGTGAGCTATGACTGCACCACTGCACTCCAGCCTGGGCGACAGTGTGAAACCCTGTGTCCGAAAAAAGTTAGCCAATTAGACTTAAATTAAGCCTTTGAGTTTTACTTGACTCAGCAGTATTTGTAGTGTATTTCAACTGGCAGGGTGCTTGCAGAAGAAGACTGTTTCTTGATCTATTTATAAAAAAAGGGAAGATAGGAAAAGGGAAGGAGATTAACAATATTTTTAGGGTAGGTGTGAGATCAGTGGTATGGTTCAGTTTGTTCTTTGGTACTTGGTGAGAAAAAGGATTAACAAATTAACCAGCATTGATACATACTAAGAAAATACAAATTTATCTGGAAACGTTAAAATCATTTTTATTCTTTCAAAGATATTTCTCACTGGAATGGGAATGATTTTAATTTCATTTACTTCTTAAGAAATAAAAGTGTGTTAAGATTTTAGGAAGAAACAACATAACTCATTGCCGTGATTTTTTCACTTTCCCATAGTTAAGAGGTGTGTTCTGTGTGAATTTTAGACATTGTCGGAGGAAGTGTGGTTTGACTGCACATTTGACGTTCTCTCAAGGAATCTCAAGGGACATACAATGAACCAAATTTGTTTAGCCCCCACCTTTGTTCAATTGTTGGAGTGATCATCACTTACTCTCTTCAGTGTCTCTCACAAGTATTTTATTTTATTTTATTTTTATTTATTTATTTATTTATTTATTTATTTATTTTTTTTTTTTTTTTTTGAGACGGAGTCTCGCTCTGTCACCCAGGCTGGAGTGCAGTGGCCGGATCTCAGCTCACTGCAAGCTCCGCCTCCCGGGTTCCCGCCATTCTCCTGCCTCAGCCTCCCGAGTAGCTGGGACTACAGGCGCCCACAACCGCGCCCGGCTAGTTTTTTGTATTTCTTAGTAGAGACGGGGTTTCACCGTGTTAGCCAGGATGGTCTCGATCTCCTGACCTCGTGATCCACCCGTTTGTATTTTTAGTAGAAACGGGGTTTCACCGTGTTAACCAGGATGGTCTTGATCTCCTGACCTCGTGATCTGCCCGTCTCGGCCTCCCAAAGTGCTGGGATTATAGGCGTGAGCCACTGCACCCGGCCGGTCTCACAAGTATTTTAAACTTTTGAATACTGGACAGTTCCCATGGGAGATTTCTCTCAAGGACCAGACACAAACTTTTGACTTTGTTTTGTGCCAGGGTAGTTCTGCAGGAAGAGTTGAGAAGACTCTTAACTTACTCAGTTGTACAGTGGAAATCTGATACTTCTAGAATGGACTTATAAAACTGGACAAGCAAAGTGATCATATCTTATTTTTAAAGACAATTGCACATACATCTCATTTAGAGCCACTCTCTTAACCTTGGGATAGAAAGGACACATCATATTATTCTCATGTATAGGAAGCAAGTTCTAAAGCTGAGGCAGTTGTGGCATTGGTGTAGAACAGTGCTGTCCAACGGAAATATAACGCAAGCCACATATGTAATTTAAAATTTGCTAGTAGCCACATTAAAAGGCAAAAAGAAAAATGTGAAGTGAAACTGAATATATGTTGTTTACACAAAACATACAAAATATGCTTCTTTCCATATATAGTCAAATGCAAAATATTGAGATATTAAAATGTTTTTGTACTTTGCCAGAATCTAGTTAGTGTTTGATCTACAGCACATCTCATTTGCACTAGCCATGTTTCAAGTGCCAGCAGCTACTGTATTGGTCAGCACTGGGAGCTTTAGTTCCTGTCACCTTCCACCATTGTCCTCTAACGTTTAACCTGGAAAAGCATGGGGGCAGTGTGCCATCAAAACAGCTTTCTCAAATGGAACATGCCTTTGGAATAGTTCTCATGAGATTTTACTTCTAAAATCGTTATTTTTTGTCACATAGTATTTATTTCCTCTTAGCGATGAGCTAAAACAAAGTTTCTTATTTCTTTTTTTTTTTTTTTTTTTTGAGACGGAGTCTCGCTCTGTCGCCCAGGCTGGAGTGCAGTGGCCGGATCTCAGCTCACTGCAAGCTCCTCCTCTCGGGTTCACGCCATTCTCCTGCCTCAGCCTCCCCAGTAGCTGGGACTACAGGCACCCGCCACTTCGCCTGGCTAGTTTTTTGTATTTTTTAGTAGAGACGGGGTTTCACCGTGTTAGCCAGGATGGTCTCGATCTCCTGACCTCATGATCCGCCCATCTCGGCCTCCCAAAGTGCTGGGATTACAGGCTTGAGCCACCGCGCCCGGCCAAAGTTTCTTATTTCTTACTTAATCTCTTGTAATCATCAGAACATTTGTTACAGGCACACAAAATCACATCAGCTCTCCTTATTCCATAGTTAAAGGCAATCACATCTTGAGTATACAGCAGAAAAGTATATGCATAAGAATTATATTTTTAAGTTGCCTATGGAGGAAATAAATGTATTTATGGAGAGGTGCAAAAAAAGCAGGATAGAATGGCCCCAGGTAATGGTTGCTGGGGAAATATGAATTTGCTTAGAGATATTAAAGAGGAATTTATACCAAGATTGAGGCAATCAAGTCAGACATGCTCACAACAGGGATAATTTTCTTACTGGAGTTAACTTTTTCTTCATTAACTTCAGGATTTTTCTATAAGGAAATACACTATTTGCTCATTTTGCTAATAACGTGTGTCTGTTTCTTGGATTTCTTATTTTCTGTGATCACATCTTTATAAGACACTTCATCTGGGTGGGTTTTGGTTTTTTGTTTTTGTTTTGCGAAATAGTCACTTTTCCTGTCTCATGTTAATTGAAGAGGAAGAGAAGCGAGCTGCAAGTTTTCTATGAGCGAGGAGGCAAAGGAAGATTTCCTTATATGGAGTGTGATACATATTATTCTATGAAGGTGATGAAAATATTCACCATGGCAACTGATCTGCCTTACCCATAATGCAAAATACCCTACTTGCATTTATTTTGCCAGAGAATTCTGAAATTAGGATCTATGTAGTAGAGAATATGGGGAAGGTAATAGCTATTTCAGCTGAAAAGGAGAATAATTTTTCTTATGACTAGTGAAGTGCAGTAGTGAGAAGGGGGGAAAGAGAAGAACAAAGAGTTGGATCTGTAACTGAACAATTGATTGAAATAATTCACTACTTTTGGACCGGCCAAGAAGAATGATGATTTTGATTAGAATTGGAATTTGAAGGCTCCCCCAAATTGAGTATGTCTGTGTGTGAGGGGGGTGGGGAAGGGTTGAGTCACAATCTAGTTCAGCAAATCTCTGCCAGGATGTTTACTTTGTAGCTCCCCTTATCTGATTTTCCATTGTAAATTTGTATTAAATATTTCTGATAAGCAGCCTCAATTCCTGTGGAAGTTTGAGGGCAAATAAGTAATATAGTATGTACTTATGGGCAAGGCATTGTAATAGTTGCTTCAGGAGATTTAAATGAGTAACACACCATTCCAGTACTCTTGGCAAGCTTAAATCCAGAGGGAGGAGTCAGACAGTTATTCTTGCAACTATGGTACCAGGCAGAGCAAGGCAGGGATCATAGCAGATATGCTATCTAAAAATGTAAGGTATTCTGATTATTCCTTCCATGCCTTAACTGGCATCTCTAAACCATTTTTCCTTCCACCCTGGGAACCCCTCATCCTCTGAGACTTCTGCCCTCTGCTGATACCTAACTTGTAGTTGCTTCTCCTTGTTGTGTTTTTTTTTTTTTTTTTTTTTTTGAGATGGAGTCTCGCTCTGTCGCTCAGGCTGGAATGCAGCCTGCTTCTCCTTGTTGACAAGAAATGCTCAGCTTCATATTCACCCCCTCCCCCAGCGTTATCTGGCATTTTAGTATTTACATTTTATAATGCACTTTTCTAACATCCTTACACCACATTTTCTTGACCTTTCAAATATAGTGATTTTTTAAAGCAATTTTATTTAGGCAATGCTCTCCTTATGCTTTTTTGTTGTTGTTGTTGTTTTGAGATGGAGTCTTGCCCTGTCGCCCAGGCTGGAGTGCGGTGGTGCAATCTCAGCTCACTGCAAGCTCCGCCTCCCGGGTTCCCGTCATTCTCCTGCCTCAGCCTCCCGAGTAGCTGGGACTACAGGTGCCGCCACCACACCCGGCTCATTTTTGGTATTTTTAGTAGAGACAGGGTTTCTCCATGTTGGTTAGGCTGGTCTTGAACTCCCGATCTCAGGTGATCCGCCTGCCTTGGCCTCCCAAAGTGCTGGTATTCCAAGCGTGAGGCACCATGCCCAACCAACCAGAGACCCTTTAATTCTTAGATCTTCACTTCTAAAATTTTGAACTCTAATCACACATCCCAGCTTTCTCACTCTGCATCACGCCTTCTCCTTTATATCAGTGAGGCCTCCAGATCCTTCCCCAACCCTCAAACCCCTACTGGTCTTCTGGCTACTTTAAAACCAGAATTTCGTCACTAATCCTGGTCAGACTCCAGCTCCCATTCCTGTTGTGGATCAGTTCTACAGGCAGTTTCTTTGCTCCTGCTCACGGACTGTGATGCACAGCTCTGTGGATTGGGGAGGTACTTTTTATTGTCCAATTTGACTAGACTTTTTGCCTTTTTTTTGAGACAGAGTCTCACTCTTACCTAGGCTGGAGTGCAGTGACGCCATCTAGGCTCACTGCAACCTCCCCCTCCCTGGTTCAGGTGATTCTCCTCCCTCAGCCTCCTGAGTAGCTGGGATTACAGGTGCCCGGCACCATTCCCAGATAATTTTAGTAGCAGAGACGGGGTTTCACCATGTTGGTCAGGCTGATCTTGAACTCCTGACCTCGTGATCTGCTCGCCTTAGCCTACCAAAGTGCTGGGATTACAGACTTGAGCCACTGCACTCGGCTTTTTTTTTTTGAGACAGTTTCATTCTCTCTCCCAGGCTGGAGTGCAGTGGCATGATCTTAGCTCACTGCAAGCTCTGCCTCCTGGGTTCAAATGATTCTCATGCCTCAGCCTACTGAAGAGCTGGGATTACAGGTGTGCGCCACCATGCCCTGCTAATTTTTGTATTTTTAGTAGAGATAGGGTTTTGCCATGTTGGCCAGGCTGGTCTCGAACTCCTGACCTCAAGTGATCCACCCGCCTTGGTCTCCCAAAGTGCTGGGATTACAGGTGTGAGCCACCGCACCCGGCTGCCTTTTTGTCTTAATTTTAAGTATATTAATGAAACATTAGAATATTATGTATTTAACACAAAGATAATTTAAATTTACTTTTTTGTTGCTTATTCTTTCAGATATTCTAAAATTTATTTTTAAGTAAAGCTTTTAATTGAAATTATGACATGCACAGAAGACCACACAGTTTAGAGCATTAATTTTTATAAACGTACGGGGTAGAGCATTGTCACAAAGTGGCCATACCTACATACCTAGCAACCAGATCCAGAAATAGAACCCAACCCACGTCTCAGAAGCCCTGTCATGCCCCTTCCTATCTTCCTTTACTATTTTTCTTTTTCTTTTTTTTTTTTTTTTTAATTGAGATGGAGTCTTGCTCTGTTGCCCAGGCTGGAGTGTAGTGGCTCTATCTCAGCTCACTGCAACCTCCGCCTCCTAGTTTCAAGCGATTGTCCTCCCTCAGCTTCCCAAGTTGCTGGGACTACAGGCGCATGCCACCATGCCAGACCAATTTTTTTTGTATTTTTTATTAGAGACGGGGTTTCACCATACTGGCCAGACTGGTCTCGAACTCTTGACCTCAAGTGATCACCTGCCTTGACCTCTTGAAGTGCAGGGATTACAGGCGTGAGCCACGACGCCTGGCCTCCTTCACTCTTTTTTCCATTCTTTTCTGATTTCTAACAGCGTAGATTAGTGTTAACATTTTCTATAAATAGAATTCTACAGTTTGTGTTTTTTGTCTAACTTGTTTTACTTCTCATGTTTGTAAGATGATTTATGTTGTGTAGCTTTGTTTTATTTGTTTGCATTGCTGTGTGGTATTCTATTATGTGATTGTACCACAATTGATTTATTTATTCTACTGATGGACCCTTTTTCCCAGCTTTTTTGCCATTATGAAATTACTACTGTGAAGACCGGGCTCAGTGGCTCACGCCTGTAATCCCAGCACTTTGGGAGGCGGAGGTGGGCGGATCACTTGAGGTTAGGAGTTTGAGACCAACCTGGTCAACCTGGTGAAATCCCGTCTCTACTAAAAACACAAAAATTAGCCGGACAAGGTAGCACACCCTGTAATCCCAACTATTAGGGAGGCTGAGGCAGGAGAATCACTTGAGCCCAGGAGGCAGAGGTTGCAGTGAGCCGAGATTGTGCCATTGCACCACAGCCTGGGTGACAGAGCGAGACTCAGTCTCAACAAAAAGAAAAAAGAAAATACTACTGTGACATCCTACATGTGTTTTCATGCATGTGCACATAAATTTCTACCTATCAATGAAATTTCTGAGTCCTGTAGGTTATACATAAGTTTCGCTTTGATTGATACTGCCAGTCAGTTTTCCAAAGCTAATTGTACCAGTTGACACTTTGATCAAAGAGTATGGAAGTTCCAGTTGCGGTCAGGCGTGGTGGGCCCATGCCTGTAATCCCAGCACTTCGGGAGGTTGAGGCGGGTGGATCACCCGAGGTCAGGAGTTGAAGACCAGCCTTGCCAGAGTGGCGAAACCCCATCTCTACTAAAAATACAAAGATTGGTCAGTTGTGGTGGCAGGCACCGTAATCCCAGCTACTCAGGAGGCTGAGGCAGGGAGAATCACTTGAACCAGGGAGGCGGAGGTTGCATTGAGCTGAGTTTGTGCCATTACACTCCAGCCTGGACGACAGAGTGAGACTCTGTCTCAAAAAAAAAAAAAAAGAAAAAAGAAAAGAAAGTTAAGAAAGTTCCAGTTGCTGTACATCCTCATCATGGCCTTCTTTCATTTTGACTATTCTGGTGGATGTGTTAGTGCCATCTCATTGTGATTTTCTTTTTATTTTTTTTTTTTATTTTATTTTTTTTTTGAGTCGGAGTCTCGCTCTGTCGCCCAGGCTGGAGTGCAGTGGCCGGATCTCAGCTCACTGCAAGCTCTGCCTCCCAGGTTTACGCCATTCTCCTGCCTCAGCCTCCCGAGTAGCTGGGACTACAGGCGCCGCCACCTCGCCCGGCTAATTTTTTGTATTTTTTAGTAGAGACGGGGTTTCACCGTGTTAGCCAGGATGGTCTCGATCTCCTGACCTCGTGATCCGCCCGTCTCGGCCTCCCAAAGTGCTGGGATTACAGGCTTGAGCCACCGCGCCCGGCCCTTCTTACTCTTTTTATTATGGAAACTTTCAAATATATGTAAAACTAGAGAAAATTATATGACAAATCCCAGTATATCTTTGCTCAGCTTTATCAACTCTCAACTCATGTCGGACTTTTTATGCTGCTCTGTTGACTTTGATTTGTTTCCCCATTCCTCTTCACAGATGTCTCCGACTTAGACCAGTCTCTAAAATTCTCTACCTACGAAATTTTCAGCCTCTTGTTCTAAGTTAATGTTGTAGTCCCCCTTTGTCATAGAGGCTGTCAGGTACAAATTCTTGCAATTTCTTGTAGTCTGATTTATAAACTTAACGATAAGTGTGCCAATGCTTACATCTTTCCTCTAATCTCTTTTTGGTTTTTTAGAGGTAGGGTTTCACTGTGTTGTTCAGGCTGGTCAAGCAAGTGATGCTTCCTCCTTGTCTCCCGAAGTGTTGAGATTACAGGCTTGAGCTGTGGTGCTTAAGGTCTAATAAAAGGTGTCTTATTCCTGAAAAAGGTATATATATATTTTTTATTTTTTATTTTTTATTTTTTTTTGATGGTAGGAAATAGGGTCTTTCTGTGTCCCCAAGCTGGAGTGCAGTGATGCAGTCACAACTCACTGCAGCCTCGACCTCCCAGGCTCCCACCTCAGCCTCTGTAGTAGCCGGGACTACAGGCATGCTGTGCAACTAATTAAATTTTTTTTTTTTTTGGTAGAGATGGTGCCTTCCTATGTTGCCCAGGTTGGTCTCAAACTCCTGGGCCTGAGCAGTCTTCCCGCCTCAACCTCCCAAAGTGTTGGGATTTCAGGTGTGGCAAACAAGTCCTTTTCCCCCGTTTTCTAGGTCTCATTCTTTTCTGAGGGCTTGATCTTTCAGTCTGTGGTGTTTTGCTGTAAGATTGTTAATGTCTCCCATTCTATTTGCTTTTTCCTTTTGACAATAAATGTACTCCGTATTTCTCATTTCAAGAAGAACCTTTCCTTGACCACATATCATACACTGTCTACTCTCTCCCCTCATCGAGAACAAATTTCTCAAACTAGTAGTTACTTCTGTCTTTGCTCACATCTCTCAAGCACTGTGGTCAGATAATATCCTGTTGCAGCTCCCCAAAACTTTCACTAAATCTGATTTGGCTTAGCTCACCGATGATGTTCCAATGGCCAGATCTAGTGGATACATTTCAGTGTCATTGTTTTTACATAACAAATTGTGAGTTCTTCCTAGTGGAAGGCACTGATAAGTGTTAAAAATAAAAGATGACAAGACATAGGGTTGTGTATCATAGTGAAGTAGCAGACTTATCAGATGACAGTGAATTGCCTACTAGCTACTATATTTATTGAAGAGTGAACACCAGGATGTGCTGCCGCTGTTCTAAGAGGTTTACATTTGTTATTTGATTTAATTTCTCCAATGAATTAGGCATTGTTATTATTTTTAATCTTCATTTTAAAGAGGAACACATCTAGTCATGGAGAAGCTGGAAATTGCCTGAGGCCAAGCATTTAGTCAGATAAATTTGAATCTGAATGCAGATCTAACTTTAGAACTCCTACTGTTGAAGAAATGTCTGCATTTGTTGGGAGCTGGACTCAGCTCCTGCTAATGCCTTTGAGATGTGGATACAGGGGAGGGGAAGAAATGATTGTCAGGGAAGGCTGCTTGTTGGTTGATTGATCGATGGGCTAGAATTAGAACATAGTTAGGTCTGAAATAGATAATTTAGTTCAACACCCTTAATTTACATTTGAGCCCTAAGGAAGCAACTTGTCCAAAATGATACAGAGCTTTTTTGTGTAATAAATTTGACAACAGTCAAGTAACCTAGTCTGACATTTATTTGTTTTTCCAAAAAAGAAAAAGTTTCACCCAAACTCCTGAACCATGTGCTGCCTAAAATACTACTAGAAATGTAGGGTAGAAGAAGAGTATAAATTCCAAACATTTCTCTACCGTGGTGATTGGATTAGGATTTCTAATAATGCACCCACTGTATTTTTTTTTTTTTTTTTTTTTTTGAGACGAGTCTGCTCTGTCACCCAGGCTGGAGTGCAGTGGCGCGATCTCGGCTCACTGCAAGCTCCGCCTCCCAGGTTCACGCCATTCTCCTGCCTCAGCCTCCCGAGCAGCTGGGACTACAGGCGTCCGCCATCTCGCCCGGCTAATTTTTTTTGTATTTTCAGTAGAGACGGGGTTTCACCGTGTTAGCCAGGATGGTCTTGATCTCCTGACCTCGTGATCCACCCGCCTCTGCCTCCCAAAGTGCTGGGATTACAGGCGTGAGCCACCACGCCCGGCACACCCACTGTATTTTATAGTGACTTCAGAAATGAAATCTTTATTACTGTTGTATGATGTTCATGGATTGACTACGTATACAATACAGAGTGAGTGTGGCTGCAGAATCGGTCAGCCTAGATTTGAATCTTGCTCCTACAGTAGCTTAGATGTGTCTCAATGTGTTTGTTTCTTCATTACAAAATACAGATGGATAATATCAGTACCTTTCTCGTGGAGTTGTTATGAGAATGGAAAGAGTTAATATGTTGTGTAGGGCATTTTGAAAAGTGCTTGGTCTATAATAAGTCCTCAGTCACTGTTTAGTTGGTATTTATTGTTAAGGTGATGGTTTCCTCATTTCTATTCCAGTTTATTTCCTGGGGGCCTGCTTTTTGATTTCTCACTGGGAATAGGGAGCTGGGAATTGATATTTGAAAAGTACAAAGAAAAGCAAGTGTGTATACTTATGTCATTTCTCATTGTTATTAATTTATCTTGCTGTAAGTTTTAATTTCCTTAGCTCTGAGTACATATTGACAGCCTATACTGAGTAACATTCATGAGAATTAAAGAACTAAAACTCTTAGACAGTGAAGAGCATAATTTCTTCCTCTCTGTATTTTCTTCTCTTTCTCAGCTATATATATATATTTTTTTATTTTTTTAATTAATTTTTTATTTTTATTTTTATTTTTGAGATGAAGTCTTGCTCCATTGCCCTCTCCATTGCCCAGGTTGGAGTGCAGTGGCGCGATCTCGGCTCACTGCAACCTCCGCCTCCGTGTTTCAAGCGGTTCTCCTGCTTCTGCCTCCCGAGTACCTGGAACTATAGGCGCCCACCACCACACCTGGCTAGTTTTTGTATTTTTAGTAGTGACGGGGTTTCGCCATGTTGGCCAGGCTGGTCTCAATGTCCTGACCTCGTGATCCGCCCACCTCGGCCTCCCAAACTGCTGGGATGACAGGTGTGAGCCACCGCACCCGGCCTCGGCCATATTTAAAAGCCTAGTTGGTAGAGTTAATTAGTGTTAACATATTTAAAGTGTTTTTGCCTTCTAGAAACTGGGACACTCACTATTTAGATGACTTTCAAATATTGCTAATCTCAAAGCAACTTCCTGGGAAGAAGAAAGGCACAGATTGGAATTAGGCTCTGGCAGACAGTGAAAGGAAATGGTGCAAATAGCATGGTAGTCACCTTTTCGTATAGAGTTTAGAGTATCTCAGTGACTTGCTAACTCAGACATCTATAGTATCTTAATCAAATGCGCAAAATTATACTTGTCTTTATCAATCTTTTTTTTTCATTTTCTTGAACCTCTAAATCTATTTATAAATCTTTTAACAGACTAGTTCCTGATTTCTTTCTTCTTTCTTTCTTTGACAAGGACTCTTGCTCTTTCTTTAGGCTGGAGTGCAGTGGTGAGATCTCGACTCACTGCAGCCCCTGCCTCCCAGGTTCCAGTGATTCTCCTGCCTCAGCCTCCTGGGTAGCTGGGATTACAGGCACATGCCACCACGCCCGGCTAATTTTTGTATTTTTAGTAGAGACAGGGTTTCACCATACTGGCCAGGCTTGTCTGGAACTCCTGATTTCAGGTGATCCACCTGCCTTGGCCTCCCCAAGTGCTGGGATTATAGGCGTGAGCCACTGCGACTGGCCTCTAACTTATTTCTTAAAGTTGCTGTAGTGAATCATTTTTTGACTATTATCAAATGTGTGTTTTGAGACAGTGTCTTGCTCTGTTGCCCAGGCTGGAGTGCAGAGACGCAGTCATGGCTCATTGCAGCCTCAGCTGCCCGGGCTCAAGTGAGCCTCCTGTTCAGCCTTCCTAGTAGCTGGGACCACAGGCATGCACTACCACCCCTGGCTAATGTTTTGATCTTTTGTAAATATGAGCTCTCGCTGTGATCTGCCCTGCTTAGATCTTCCATGCCTGGCTAATTGTTTTTTTTGTAGATATGAATTCTCACTATGTTGCCCAGGTTGGTCTTGAACTCCTGAACTCAAGTGATCTTTCCTCCTCAGTGCCTCCCAAAGTGCTGGGATTGTTACAGGGGTGAGCCATATTACTGCGTTTTTATAGTAAGTCTTCTAATTTCCATGATTCGAATTCAGCATTCACATTCAGAATGTGTTCTCTCTTTAAAATAGTAACCCTTATGACATGCTTTGACATTTTTCACAAAGCTCAATATTTAAAAAATTCTTCATAGCATTGGGTATTAAGGTCATATCCCCTTTCCGAGCAACCAGACAAGCATGTAAGACTTCGGAATATAAATGTAAATTCCTCTTACTGTCCGGGCACGTTGGCTTACACCTGTAATCCCAGCACTTTGATAGCCCCAGGCGGGTGGATTGCCTGAGCTTGGGAGTTCAAGACCAGCCTGAATAACACAGTGAGACCCCATCTCTACAAGAAAATACAAAAAGTAGTGGGGCATGGTGGCATGCACCTGTAGTCCCAGCTACTCGAGAGGCTAAGGTGGGGGGATGGCTTGAGCCCAGGAGGTGGAGGCTGCAGTGAGCCAAAATTGTGCCACTGCACTCCAGCCTGGGTGACAGAGCCAGACTCTGTCTCCCAACAAAAAAGGAAAAAAAAATTCTCCTATTTTTGTTTGTAAAACTTCATTTTTTGGTTAATTTCTTTGGAATGGTGCTAGATGTTTTGAGAAGAATATGTATCAGTGTGTAATTTTTTCCCCTTTATTTTATCTTAGAGAGAGCTGAAAGATAACATAACTCTTTCATCTGTAGAATGAAGAATCTGTAGTAGTGATTTTAGCATATCCACAATAAAAGTTTTTCTTAGCATACTTCTTTTATGTTAACAACTATATATAAAGTAGCGTCAATGTTAGTTTCTTATCAGATTTGCGAACATTTCTCATTAAAAAATAAGTATCCTGTCTTTCCTTCCAGCAGTTTGTGACCAGGCTTGCTCGATTCCCTTTGAGCTGTTTCTCCCATCTAGGCTTCATTGTTCAGTTTCTTTGCTTCCCTGGATGCACAGTCACTCCAGGGCTTCCTTCTTATGCCTTATGGCCCTCTCTCCCATGGCTGTTCTGCTTTCAGATAGCTTCTTCATTTCACTTTCCTCTTACTCTGAGCTCCCTCCTTCTACTTGTCCAAGGCTGGACGGGAGAAGGCTGAATGAGTCTTGGGACACACCCTCCCGAGAAGAAGCACTGACACTTGGTTAAGTTAGTATGTGCTTCAGAATAGGGACATGTAAATACCTAGAGGAAATGTATAAAACAGGGGAGGAAGCAATTAACACTGCCTATGGGGATCAGGGGAACTTCCGAGATGAGCTGACAAGTAAAATGTTTTTTTTTTTTTTCTTTTTGAGACAGAGTCTTACTCTGTCTCCTAGGTCGAAGTGCAATGGTGTGATCTCAGCTCACTGCAACCTCAGCCTCCCTGGTTCAAGCAATTCTCCTGCCTCAGCCTCCCAAGTAGCAGGGACTACAGGCGCTCACCACCACACCCAGCTAATTTTTGTATTTTTGGTAGAGACGGGGTTTTCACCGTGTTAGCCAGGCTGGTCTCAAACTCTTTTTTGTTTTTCTTGTTTTTGAGACAGAGTCTCACTCTGTCGCCCAGGCTGGAGTGCAGTGGCGCCATCTCTGCTCACTGCAAGCTCCGCCTCCTGGGTTCCCGCCATTCTCCTGCCTCAGCCTCCCGAGTAGCTGGGACTACAGGCGTCCGCCACCACGCCTGGCTAATTTTTTGTATTTTCGGTAGAGACAGGGTTTCACCATGTTAGCCAGGATGGTCTCGATCTCCTGACCTCGTGATCCGCCCACCTCGGCCTCCCAAAGTGCTGGGATTACAAGCATGAGCCACCGCGCCCGGCCTCAAACTCTTGACCTCAAATGATCCTCCCGCCTCAGCCTCCCAGAGTGCTGGGATTACAGGTGTGAGCCACCGCGCCCAGCCTAAAATGTATTTTGATAAATGGGTAGAGGTGCTCTCTGGGGAGAAGGTGGAGCAAGAGAGAAAAGGGACTTTTACTACAGAGAAGGAAGAAGCATACACCGACAGTGTCCCACACATGTAGACTGATCTGTCTTTTTCCCCTTAGTGCCTCCTCTGATTTGTTGGTTTTATTATTGGTCCCAGACCAAAACAGTTTCACTGTTTTGGTTAATTTTGTTGTAAGTTTTTTTCACTATTTTGAAATGTACCATCATTCATTCCTAATGTAATTTCCCTTCTCCTATATAAAGGTTCTTGTGCCTGTGAACATTGTTTTGCCTGCCGCTTCCCTCAGAGATCCCAAAATTGTCACCTGCTTACCTCCAGGCATCCAGACCTGCCTGATCGCTGTTTTATTGTTGCAACAAGTGCTTTGTTGACTGCTTAGGTGTCAAGACAGATTATGCAGTTATGCAGTTGCCTAACTCAAAATGCATAGCTTCTCTCTGTCACTGCTTGTATTCTACAGTGAGTCATGATTTTTAAAATCCCTGTGCATATGCCATCACTGATCAGGCTTTACATCTAGTCTCTTTCTGGGATAGGTTAAAAACACAGAAAATATGTTTCAAAGTGTTCCTTTTGTTTCCTCAGTGATAGAAAAAAAAAAACCTTCATTCAACACATGTTTGTTGAATGCCAAGTGCCCGAAATTTTGCTCTGCTAAAGAAAACCAGTGATGATCAAGAACAGTATGAGCTTTGCCACCAAAGTCAAATGTGACATAGTCCCTGAAGGCAGAGGGTGAGAGAAGTACACAGAGTAAAGCGCAATTTCAGTAAAGCGGGAGAAGTGCCTGTGATGAAAGCACTGTTAGTGCTCGGCCAAGGAGTAATTAATTGGAGGACATACTTTCTGGATGAAGGGGCTGAACTGAGACCATAGTAAACCTAAAAGGTGGGATGGAGCAGAAGAGGAGGTATCTTTTTTTTTTTTTTTTTTTTTAAGATGGAGTCTCACTCTGTCGCTCAGGCCGGAGTGCAGTGGCGCGATCTCGGCTCACTGCAACCTCCGCCTCCCGAGTTCAAGCGATTCTCCTGCCTCAGTCTCCTGAGTAGCTGGGACTACAGGCATGTGCCACCACGCCTGGCTAATTTTTGTATTTTAGTAGAGATGGGATTTCATCGTATTAGCCAGGATGGTCTTGATCTCCTGACCTTGTGATGTGCCTGCCTCGGCCTCCCACAGTGCTGGGATTACAGGTGTGAGCCACCGCGCCCGGCAAGAGGAGGTATCTTACGCTGTGCCCGTGCTGAGTGAGGCGAGATGAAGATGGAGATGATGGTGGCTGTATTATACTGAGGGAGTGGGAAGCGGTGAGAAGCTAGAGGGCCTCTAGTCATAAAGAGCCTTGATTCAATGAGGAGCAACCAGAGACTGTCAGACATGTCGGTGACGTCTTTTTTACAAAAGCAGTTATAGGCTGGATGCAGTGACTCATGCCTGTAATTCCAGCATTTTGGGAGGCCGAGGTGGGAGGCTTGCTTGAGCCCTGGAGTTTAAGACCAACTTGGGCAACATAACGAGACTGCATCTCCACTGGGAAAATAAAAATAAAATTAGTGGGCATGGTGGCACACACCTGTAGTCCCAGCTCCTTGGGAGGCTGAGGCAGGAGAGGATCCGTTGAGCCCAGGAGTTTGAGGCCACAGTGAGCCTTGATTGTGCCACAGCACTTCAGCCTGGGCAACAGAGTGAGACCCTGTTTCAAAAAAATAGATAAATAAAAGCAATTATATAGAGAACACTCTGGGTGAAGTATGGAGAATGAGTTAGATTGAGAAAGTGTGGATGCAGGGAAGCCAGTTAGCAGGTTACATCCAGGCCACATGAAAGATAATAGTGGCCTGGATATAGGTAAAAATGGTTGATTTGGAATATATTAAAGAGGCAGAATTAACAGGACATAGTATGCTTTGAATGAGTGAACGTTGATACCCTGCTGCCTTTCGTTTTATCTCCAGGTTTGTGCAAATGATTGGTGATGCAGCTGTTTCTTGCATCTGTGATCTTATGCAGGGATTGATTGCCAGAAGGGATAGTGGTCGGTCTCCCACTGATATAAGGAATTCGAAGGAGAAATTTAGCGTTGTGCTGGGGAAACAAACAGTTTGATCAAACATCATCTCAGCTTGCTGTCACTGGGCCCCCTGCCCCCAAGTCAAGTATGTGGGTTGGATTATAAAATTACCCCCATATTTTCTTGTGTTTTAAGAAGTCTTCCAGCTCAGCTTTAAAACTCTCGCTGGTTTGTGCTTTCCGTATTTTAGGTTCTCAGGGGATCTACAAGGATATCCCTATTACCTAAACAGACTTCTTGCTGCTTTTGAATTTTCTTGTCTCATATCCTCATTTTTCTTATTTCAGTGCCTTTATGATCTTTCACTTCCCTCTTCTCCTTCCACGTTAGTCTGGATTAAGTAACTGGTGTTATTCAACATTTACTTGGATTTTGCGTAAGAAGCAGTTCTTTGATGTCATTGTCTGTAATGCCTGTTCCACAGGTTTTGTAAGGATCAAATGAAATAATTAAAGCCCTTTGCATAATGCTTGACTTACAGATAAGCAATAAATTTAAATTCCTGTGCACTTCTAAATATTAATGTACATAATTTTTTTTTTCTCCTAAGAAGGACCATCCAAGCAGTTGCCTCATGTCTTTGTTGGCTATGGATTGAAAAGTACATTTTTCCATCATTTTGTGAATTCCCAATATGTTTAAATCTTCTTGAGAATTTCTGCTGAATTCATTAACTTCATGTTCAGTTGAACAGTATACCCTGTCCATGAGGAGAAACTTCACTGCTCTGTATGCAGTCTGTATTAGTCTGCTCAGGCTGCTATAACAAAATACCATAGACAAAACACCAATACAAAATACCATAGATGCCTTAAACAATAGAAACTTGGTTTTTCACAGTTCTGGAGTCTGGACAGTCCAAGATTAAGGTGCCAGCAAGTCTGATTTCTGGTGAGAGCCCTCTTCCTGGCTGGTAGACAGCTGCCCTCTCCCTCTGTCCTCACGTGCCAGAGAGAGTGCTCCGGTGTTTCCTTCTCTTACACAGGTGTCAATTCCATCTGTTCTGGGCTCCACGCTATGGCCTCATTTAATCTTAATCACTTCCTTAAAAGCCCTACCTCTAATACAGTCACATAGGAGGTTAGGGAATCAACATATGAATTTTGGGGGGGACATGATTTACTCTACCACTGTCACCCAAAACTATTTTTATTCTATTAATATATTTATTAGTATACTTTATTATATGTTTAATGTTATGTTCCTTTTGAAAGACCTAATTTTGATTCGATGATTGTATTTGCTGTTGGGTGAATGGAACCAAACCTGAAGGTGACAATATTTAGTCATACTTCTGTTTATACGAGTGGAAGTCAGCGTTA
The DNA here is from genome assembly GCF_003255815.1 of Theropithecus gelada. Classification (NCBI taxonomy): domain Eukaryota; kingdom Metazoa; phylum Chordata; class Mammalia; order Primates; family Cercopithecidae; genus Theropithecus; species Theropithecus gelada. Next base: position 45,593,405 of record NC_037670.1, on the reverse strand, counting down.
CTCCCCAGAAGCCAAATTTTAGTAGCATCTTTGTGCTGGAGGGGACTGGTTCTACCTGATCTACTTGTCCTGGCTCTTTGTCTGAGGTAGAGCTTGAATCTCTTACTCTGATTTTCCTGCCTGTTGGCCATTTAGGTTGTTTTCAGATGTTTTTCTGTTTCAGAGTGCATCAGTGAATAATAAATATCCTTGTACATATGAGCTGTTCAGTTATGAGAGTTCAGCTGCAGTTCCTAAAAGTGGGTTAGCACACTGACATTTCACACGTTTTCTGTGTTGACAGTAGGTTGTACTGATTTACTTTCCGTGTTGCCACAGTTTCCAACACTTTTGCCAACATTGGCTGTATTGATTTTTTTTTGATCACCATCAATTTTATATTTGAAATGTTACATTATTCTAATTTATATTTATCTAATTGTAAATATGGTTGTGTGCTCTCTTATTAGTCTTTTTAAAAAATAGACTTTATTTTGTACAGCAGTTTTAGATTTATAGTAAAATCGTGCAGAAAGTACGGAGTTCCCTTATACTCCCTTCCCCCACATACCACAGTCTCCCTCGCTTGTCAACACGTCCCCCACTGGAGTGGACCTTTGTTAGAATTGATGAACTGTATTGACATAACATTATCACCTAGAGTCCATAGTTTACATCAGGGTTCACTCTTGGTTCTGTACATTCCATGGTTTTGGACAAATGTATGACATGTAGCCCCCATTACAGTATTACACAGAAGCATTTCCCTGCCCTAAAAATCCTGTATTCCACCTATTCTCCTCTTCCCTCTTTCCCCTGCATCCATTAATTTTTTATTTTATTTTTTTACTGTCTCTGTAGTTTTGCCTTTTCCAGAATGTCATATAGTTGTAATCATACAGTGTGTAGCCTTTCGAGAGTGGCTTTTTTCACTTAGTAATATATATTTGTGTTTAAGTCTACTCCATGTCTTTTCATGGCTAGAGTATGCATTTTTGACTTGGTATGCAATACTATAGAAGTAATACTATGTTCTTTTCTAATCAGGAGGTGCATAATGTCCATTTGTTCTCCTGAAGGTAACTTTGATCTTTTGATTAAGGTGATGTCTACCAGATTTCTTCACTGTAAAGTTACTACTTTTTCCTCTGTAATTAAAGTGTTTTGTGGGAAGATACTTTGACATTATGTAACAAATGCTGTTTCTCATCATACCTTTCAGTACCAATTTTCAGTATTCTGCCTGAAACAATTATGACGCTGTTTTTCCCAAATGGTGATTTTCTAACAAGATTTTTAGTGTAGTTAAATTTTTGTCTTGTTCCATAGCTGTTGTGCTTTTCTCTTCTACTTTTCTCTAAGGCTTTCCTCACTCAAAACATTATTAAAAATTCTCATGTTTACTTCTCTTTTTAAAAAACGAATGATAACATTTCAGGAGCATTTTCTAATGTTTATTATTTTAAGATTGCCAGAAGGAAAAGATCACTGAAGACCATCTAGGTTAACAAACAGCTTAAATTTGAAAAAGCAAATGAAAAAAACCAACGCATGTTATCAGTTCATAACATTACCTCCGTTCTAGAAGAATAGCTTCTTACATTATCTCCAGTTTGCTTCCAATCTTATGGTGGAAACAGATCTTCTAAGGCCTTAGTAGGAGGTGACATCAAGGCCTAAAAAAATACTCTTTGATAAACTCATGTCACTTTGATGCTCAGATATAAGTCAGATTGTGCAGAAGAGAAGCTCTAAAGATCCGAGTGATTTAGAAACTGGAGATAAGAAAAGCAAGCAGAAAACTGGGAAATGTTATTTCAGTCACTACCTATATGGGATGTGGTTCAGTCTGTTTATTTATATAATATGATCCAGTGCTGTGCACTTATTAACTAGACTGCAAATACTTGCAGCTGAATAATATGCTCCATATTTTATCACATCCTGATTATAAATTTGAATAAAATTGTAAGAAGATTTGATATTTGATTTACCCTTTAAACCGTGTTTGAACCTGCGAGTAGTTTGCAAGTTAAATTATTAATCTACTTGCTGCATTAATAAAATTGGGCAGTACTAGGAAAGATGCCCAGGCCCGCTGCGTGAGACCAAGTGTCTGTCTTTTGTCTTCTATCATTTGTGTCTGTTGCATACTTCAGCACTTGAAAAACTATGCCTCTGTAAAAAGAGGCCCTTCAGTGTTGCTAGGAGACCCAGGAACTGTCTTATATGATCTCAAGATTTTAATTCGTTTCTAGTGCAACACAATGAACAGGAATTGAAGGCTTTAACCATTTTTTGGAAAAAAACACTAACAGTCATTAAAAAATCATTTAAAAATATCGTAAACAGCATACGCATTTTTAAAAATCTCAGAATAAAGCAGAAACGGACAGTCGTCTTCCTTAAAATCTGAATTCTCAAAAGTAATTGCTGTTAACAATTTGGCATATATCTTTTCAGATTATTTTGTTACATATATGACTATTTTAAGGCAGTTTTGTTTGTTTGTTTGGTTGGTTGGTTTTTGTTTTTTGTTTTGAGACAGAGTCTCTCTGTGGCCCAGGCTGGAGTGCAGTGGCGCGATCTCAGCTCACTGCCAGCTCCGCCTCCCGGGTTCATGCCACTCTCCTGCCTCAGCCTCCGGAGTAGCTGGGAGTACAGCCGCCCACCACCACGCCCGGCTAATTTTTTTGTATTTTCAGTAGAGACGGGGGGCGTTTCACCGTGTTAGCCAGGATGGTCTTGGTCTCCTGACCTCGTGATCCACCCGCCTCGGCCTCCCAAAGTGTTGGAATTACAGGGGTGAGCCACCGTGCCCAGCCAGCAATTTTTTAAAATTAATTTTTATGTAGCACACAAGAAACAAAGGTAATATGAAAACGAAGTTGTATTTTATTTTGATCACTTTGTGTAGTGTAAGTACTGAGAGCATGAATTTGGGGGATTTCAACTTTTACAGATTTAGGTGTCTGATTGAAGTTATTTAACATTTTCATTTGATTTCTACAAAATGAAAACTCTAAAAACACAATTACCAGGAAGTTTTTATTGTTATTGATAGGAATTTTTCATTCTCACTTATATATTCTTAGCTCCGTATTTGAACTATTTCTTGATTCATTTTGGAATGACATTTTTATTTTAATTGTACTTAGATTATTCTTTTTTTTTTTTTTTTAATGAGTAAAACATTTATTTTCCAAAAATAAGCACGACAATTTTGGTATAGATTATTCTTATATTGTTTGATGCATGAAGTGTTAGTAACCAAACTATATTTCTAAAATTGATCAAATTTATAATGCACTCATTAATTCTTTTTTTTTTTTTTGAGACGGAGTCGCTCTGTCGCCCAGGCTGGAGTGCAGTGGCGTGATCTCGGCTCACTGCAAGCTCCGCCTCCCGGGTTCACGCCATTCTCCTGCCTCAGCCTCCCAAGTAGCTGGGACTACAGGCACCGCCACCTCGCCCGGCTAATTTTTTTGTATTTTTAGTAGAGATGAGGTTTCACCGTGTTAGCCAGGATGGTCTCGATCTGCTGACCTTGTGATCTGCCCGTCTCGGCCTCCCAAAGTGTTGGGATTACAGGCGTGAGCCACCACATCCGGCCTAATTCTTTTCTACTGTGTGCAAAGAACTACAGCACGAGATAGAGGTAGCTGCAATTCCTTTCAGCCCTAATAGAGCTAATAATTTAGTAGTAAATCAGGGCATGCATCTTAAAAGGTCATAAAAATACAAGGTAGTATGGGAAGAAGATAAGTTTCTCAACATCTAGAAAGATGTGACAGGCCAGTTACAGTGGCTCAAGCCTGTAATCCCAGCACTTTGGAAGGCCAAGGCAGGAGGTTTACTTGAGCCTCAGGAGTTAGAGACCAGCCTGGGTAACATAGTGAGACTCCATCTCTTAAAAAAATAGAAAAGAGAAGATGTGACACAACTCTGGATGCCACCTACGTCAGTTTCACCGTAAAATTTATAGAGAAAAAAAATTCCACGGCAACATATGCTAAGTGCCGAGTGATACAGATGGTAGAAAGTAAAGTACAATCAGCATTCATAGAGAAAGAAAGAAAAATAATTGTAGGGTGGAGAGGTAGAAATGCCTTAGTGAATGAGATAGGAATGGAACGGAGTTTATTAGAAATAATAGAGTGTTTTTAGGTTAAATATTTAGGAGAAACACTTGAGATTAGATACATAAATACCAAATCATATCATTTTCAATAGAAACATGGGCATGAAATGGAGGCCAGAGTAATTGGATTTCTGGGCTGGGTCAGTGGGTTTGGATGATGTCTGATCAATATTTGCTGTATAACAAAACAACTCAAACTCTAGAGCCTTAAAACAAAGATCATCTATTCATGATCCTGTGGGTTGCTAGTTAGACTAGGCTAAGATGGAAAATTACGGGCTCAATTGTGGGGCTGCAGAGAGCTGGTCTGGACTAGGGCTGAGTGTTCTAGGGTTGGCCAGATACCTCCGTTGCCCCCTCTGTGGATTGTTCACACAGTGGCCGGTGACCAAGGAGGCAAGAGTGGGTGCAGCAAGGGTTTTTAAGGCCTAACCTTGGAACTACACAGGTCATTCCTGGCACATCCTGTTGGTCAAAGCTGGGCCCGCCTCAGGTTTAAGGGAGCAGGTGCAGATAATTTGTATCCCAATTTAAATTTATTTCAGGAGTGCATTTACATGTGATTGAAAGCTTACAGTGGTGCCTAAATGTAAATGGTGTTGAATGTAACCAGGATTTTCTGTAGTTCTCAATCTATTGGCTTTGACTTTATTAAAATTGTATTAGAACTGATAGTCTGTGTATATTAAGCTTATTTTAGGACTAATGGAAAGAATCATGCAGTGACTAATAACATAACTTCATTTTGGTTTGTTCTATCAAAATTTATTTGAAAAACAACAAGATAATCACTGTGGAGAACTGGGACTTTGGATTGATTTACTCCGAATTTTGCTCTAATGTGCTATTTTTTTTTGGTGGGAGCAGGGGAAAAGGGAGAGGAAAAGAGAGGCAGGCCCCGTGCACCATACTGTATGTTAGTGCTTAGGTCGTCTTCCAGGTCATCGTTCTGCTCTGAAGGTTGTCAGTCAGGTGACATAGGTCCAAATATAGTTGCTCTTCAGTGGAAAGTAGTGAAACTTACGGTTATGCATACTTAAGATGTTTGAATTTATACTTAAGAAGACGTTGGGTAATCACAAGGAAACCATAGATGTGACAAGCTAGTGCTATGCATACTTTTACAGTGTGAATAGGAAGAAAAGTTTTATGTGATTGTTCACTTACAGACTAAATTTGCGTTTATTTTTTTAATTTTTTGAGACAGAATCTTGCTTTGTCACCCAGGCTGGAGGACAGTGGCATGATCTGGGCTCACTGCATCCTCCACCTCCCTAGTTCAAGCAGTCCTCCTGCCCCAGCCTCCTGCGTAGCTGGGATTACAGGTGCACACCACCACACCCAGCTAGGCTAATTTTAGTATTTTTGGTAGAGATGGGGTTTCACCATGTTGGTGAAATTAAGTTATGTAATTTTAAGATGTCTTTTATAAAATACAATAAATGTGATTATTGGCTTTTTCAGAAGGGAAATAAAGAGGGATGAACAGTAAGAAGTGTCTCAAAAATAATATGAGTCAACTATTTGGTAAAATTTTTTTTTTTTGAGACAGAGTTTCGCTCTTATTGCCCAGGCTGGAATGCAATGTCGCGATCTCGGCTCACTGCAACTTCCACCTCCCAGGTTCAAGCAGTTCTCCTGCCTCAGCCTCCCAAGTAGTTGGAATTACAGGCATATGCCACCATGCCCAGCCAATTTTGTATTTTTAGTAGAGATGGGGTTTCCCCAATGTTGGTCAGGCTGGTCTCGAACTCCTGACTTCAGATGATCCGCCTACCTTGGCCTCCCAAAGTGCTGGAATTACAGGTGTGAGCCAGCGTGACTAACCGTAGGTTTTTTAAAGATATGTAAATTGACAGTGTTCCCTTTCTTTTTGAATTATTCTCATCAAAACTTATTGCTTAGAAATATTTTTAAGCATTCAATAGAAGGTTATAGAATGAAATCTAATAAGAATTTAAAGAAGCCTTGGCAGAAACTGTGTCATGGTTGATTAGCGCATATACCCTGCTGAGAGTGACTTAGTTCCCAGTGTGTTTGTGGTGAGCATGAATTAATGTAGCCTTGAATTTGTATGACATGACTGACCATATTAGTCCATTCTCACATCGCTAAAAAGAAATACCCAAAACTGGGTGATTTATAAAGAAAAGAAGTTTAATTGGCTCTGCAGGCTGTACAGAAAGCATGGCTGGGGAGACCTCAGGCAACTTACAATCATGGCAGAAGGCGAAGGGGAGGCAGGCACGTCTTACGTGGCCAGAGCAGAGAACGGGGAGGTGCTACACGCTTTTAAACCATCAGGTCTCCTGAGAACTCACTATCAGGAGAACAGCAAGGGGGAATTCCGTCCTCATGATCCAGTCACCTCCCACCAGGCCTCTCTTCCAACATCGGGGATTACAATTCAACATGAGATTTGGGCAGGGTCACAAATCCAAACTATATCACTCACCTTTCAGAGAGCCTAGAGAAATTAGTTTTAAACATCTGCTTCCATATGGAAGCCCTCTACCAGTAGAAACTTATATAATGTCAGGAAGTTCACAGCGTTCTTTAAGGGAACTGTATCAAATAAGATGATACTACTTATGTCATTCTACTTTTACAAAGGCACAAATTAAAAACTGCGCGTCTCTGAGTTTGGACTCCATCCCTCGGGACCCAAACCCCGTCCTGTATCCCTCGCATCAATGTGTTGCTTCTGAATGGCTGCAGGGCACTGTGTGGGCTGTCAGCATAATAGCAAATGCTTAGTCCCATGTACATTTCTTTCTCTAGGTTTCACCAGAAGTTTGAGTATCACTACTCCTGAACAGATGATTGAAAAAGCCAAAGGGGAAACTGCCTATCTGCCATGCAAATTTACGCTTAGTCCCGAAGACCAGGGACCGCTGGACATCGAGTGGCTGATATCACCAGCTGATAATCAGAAGGTGGATCAAGTGGTAAGTTTGATATGTCCTTGCTCACTTAGCAGCTGTCTGTGCAACTATCTGATGTGTCCATCATCTTGCCAGTCACATGGATGGGCTGCAGGGAGCTAGGAAGGAAGCCCCCTGCTTCTCAGGCTTTGTGGTCTGGGTGAGGAAGGTAGTTGCTCTGGTGGAAATTGAGGACACATATGTAGTGGAGGGAAATGGATGATGAGTGACATAAGGTTACAGAAGAGGAAAAGGTTGCTGGAGTTCTTAGAGATTCTTCAGGGAAAAAGGAACTTTTGAAAGTTCTGACAATCTGGATTTGAGGCAGGGAATAGCAGAGGTCTAGATGGAGCAGGCGTGATGTTGAGACAGGAGTGTGTGTCGTGTTAGGAGATGGCACATAACTGTGCTTTGTTGTTAAACGTTAGAATTGAAACTTTTAAGTTTTACCCAAGGATTCTGTCAGCAGTAGAAGGGTCATTAGCTATGGTGTAGCAACTACATAGTGTGACAATCTCTTTTCCTTATTTTTTCAAGTTAAATATCCTGTCCAATGAATTTCTTAAAAAACAAAAGTCTTTTTAAATTACTTTTTTTTACTTTGACTTTAACACTTCCCAGTGTAAAAATGAAGTCTCAGAGCAAAAAACAATCTATAAAATATTTAGTCTTAAATTTAAAAAATATCAAAGCATTGTTTTAGTATTTTTTTTCACATCAAAGTAATAAGAGTCTAATGTAGAAAGCTTGGAACGCCAAAAATAGCACAGAGGAGGAACGAGGGACATGTTGCCTGATAATCTCATCTCCAAATATATGTCATGTTTTATCTTTTCTCTTTTTTTTTTTTTTTTTTTTGCGATGGAGTCTCACTGTCTCCCAGGCCGGAGGGCAGTGGCGCAATCTCGGCTCACTGCAAGCACCACCTCCCGGGTTCATGCCATTCTCCTGCCTCAGCCTCCCGAGTAGCTGGGACTACAGGCGCCCGCCACCTCGCCCGGCTAATTTTTTGTATTTTTAGTAGAGACGGGGTTTCACCGTGTTAGCCAGGATGGTCTCGATCTCCTGACCTCGTGATCTGCCTCCCAAAGTGCTGGGATTACAGGCATGAGCCACCGTGCCTGGCTTATGTTTTACCTTTTCATTGGTTCCAGAATACTTTACTTAGAATGTTGCATATTGGCTTTGACACATTTAATTTTTTAAAAAGTTAATAAATTATATTAGATCAGGGAGAGGAAAATAAGTCCAAATATTTAGGTAAACATAGTAATATATATATTTGGAAGAGAAATTTTGTTTTACTCATTTGTTGATGTGAAAGAAGGGGATATTTAAAAGTTACAAGTAACATTCTTCCATTTAATGGCTGAATCAGTGCAGTTAGGTAATTAATATTTTTGGCAAATCCAGTCAGTTTGCCCTTGATGTTTACGTTCAGGAAATAATTAAGGTGCTTTCCCAAGTTGTGAGTGACTAGAGCCACCCCCTCCAAGGATGTAACCTCTGCCCTGATTCTGTTACCAGAACTTCTTTCTGTTTCCCTGAGCAAAATAAATCGGGCCTGACTCATTGTATCTACTCAGCCTCCTTACCCTGTTCCCTGTCACTCTTACCTCCCCGTTCTCTCCCTTCTCTCTCTCTCTGGGCTTGCTGGCACCTAGAGTACAGGCTCCGTCTGAGGTCCTGCAGTTCCCCGTTCCTGTGACAGTGCAGTGCCTGTCCCCCTTTAGAGCCCAGGACTCTGATCCTGTGCTTAAGATAGGGGAAGCCTAGGATGCGTATGGAGAGCATGGGTCTTCAGTGCTGCTGCTGAGTGAAGCTTGTGACAAGGTGCATGTAGAGACCGAGAAGTGCTGTGCCCTGAGCCATTAGTGTGTCTGTTAATGGGAAGAAGACTCCAAGTCTTCCATGCTGAGTGAGAGGCACAGCTTTGCCGTCTACAGGAGTTGTAAGAGAAATGTGAAACTGGGACTTGACTCTGAGTGACCATTTCTGGGTTAAAAACCTAGCTTCTAACCTAAAACACTGTCACATCAGACCAAAAGAAAGGTAGAAGGGTTAGGAAGAGATGGATGCAGAAGAGGATGCATACATAGAATTTAGGCTACATATGCTAACTGAGCTCCTATTTTAATATATTTCAGCTAGTAGACAGAATGGTTAAAAACTGGGAATTGGAGGACTGAGCTGGAGAAATTTGCATTCTTATTCCTTGTGTGATCTCTATAGTCAGCGGTTACTGTAAACTGCGTGCTTGGGCAGTGTTTTATATACTTTAATTGTATATACTTAAGCCGTAAAACAACATAGTAAGGTGAGAATTATTATATATATGGCAAGGAGGAAACAGAGGCCCAGAGATTCTCATGCCCAGAGTCACATAGCTAGCAACAAATGCAGTTGGGATTTGAACCCAGGTCCCTCTGACTCTCACAGCTGCTCTGTTGCTCTGTTATCCTTTGCTGCTCTGTTGCTCTGTTATCCTTTGTGCTGTCCCGTGCTGCCTCCCATGTTTCATAAACCTGTTTCCTCGTGTGTAAAGTAGGAACAGATATACCTAGCATCTCAGGGTCGTTATAAGAATTCAGCAAAATACTATATGCACAAGCATTCTGTAAGCTTGTAAATGATATTGAAATGATAATCATGTCCTGTGCCAAGTTAAATGGATCTGGTTTGCATCTTTGTTGTGCAAACGCTGATCAGTGAGAGCCACTGCTTTCCTCAGCCTAAATGTCAATGTGGACATTGCCATCATCCTTGCAGGGTTGTGAAGGGGAATCAGTGAAGACATGTAAAATTGCGTGGTAAATTTCCCATTCCTTAACTAATGTTTATAACGTCATTTTCCGGGAAGACACTAAGCTAGCTTATAAAATAACCAACAGTGGGAATGCATCTTATTTCTCAAGCCCCCCTTAAAAGGCTACTAAGGTGTGTGTGGAGCTTAACGAGCTACTGGAAGTACAATAGATCGAACTCTACGACCTTTAGAGTTAGATTCCACAGGCAAATTATGATAAGCCTTTTAATCAAAGGAAATTGATCAAAGGAAGATAGAGTAGCCACATTTGTGGAGTCGTCAGTGTTGCTGTTGACAAGTGGATGTGTCAAGAAGATTGAGCAAATAAAGTAATGGCTTGTGTTTACAGAGTAAGTCCGCTGTGGACCCTTCAACTCTTTCTTTTATTTACTTAGCAGACTGGTATTGAGCGCAACCTAGATGCAGACAGTTTGTATATAAATAAAAGATCTAGCCGGGCATGGTGGCTCATGCCTGTAGTCCCAGCACTTTGGGAGGCCGAGGCAGGCGTATCACAATGTCAGGAGTTCGAGACCAACCAGGCCAATGTGGTGAAACCCCGTCTCTACTGAAAATACAAAAATTAGCAGGCGTGATGGTGGGCACTTGTAGTCCCAGCTCCTCGGGAGGCTGAGGCAGGAGAATCTTTTTAATCCAGGAGGTGGAGGTTGCAGTGAGCTGAGATCGTACCACTGCACTCCTGCCTGGGTGACAGAGCAAGACTCTGTCTCAAAAAAAAAAAGATCTTTGGTGGATTAGGGTGGGGTCAGTGTGGTTGGGAAGGAGATAATTCAGAAGAGAACCCAAGTTCCTCCACTCAAGAAGTTTCTGCAGAATAAACCTGGAAAACAGTATTCTTAGATGACATTTATTCTGATTATACTACCTATAATTAGCACTCAGGTAAAAGAGATTATTTGCAGGATACAGGTCATAGTTGTGTTTCCTGATTATTATTTGAGTTTTGGCATCACTGCTTTTTGGCCCATGGGTCTCATGACCAGAATGAAGAGATTTCATTAGCAAAAAAGAAAAATTATAAAATGTGTTAAATTAATGTTAGAGATTGTTAGAGAATACTACTACAGTTCTCTTCCAAGAAAATATTACAAACACAGATTTTATTTTCCCTCTAAAGCATCCAGCCTTTAGTAGTTGCCTTCAAAGGCTATAAGTGTGGTTCAGAAAACTCAGTGGATTTAGCAAGGGTCTTTGCTTTAGTTACAGAAGATTCATTCAAAGGACTTGTTAACCTGGGTACACATATCTTAAGAGGTTTATTTTATGATTTTATCTGTTAGAGTCTAGAACCCTCAAGTAACTCCAGCTTAGTATTAAGACCCAACTAAGTTATCTTCTTGTTAGATTCCACAGGCAAATTATGATAAGCCTTTTGTGGGGGCAGGGGGCAGTAGGTACTTGATTTTGTTACACTTGGTTGGCAAACTACTGCCTCAGAGGCAGTTGAAAAATAGAGTATGTAAGAATGAGCAGGCCAGGCACGGTGACTCACACCTATAATCATAGCACTTTGGGAAGCCGAGGCGGGTGGATCACTTGAGTCAATCACTTGACCAGCCTGGTCAACATGGTGAAATCCCATCTCTACTAAAAATACAAAAATTAGTTGGCTGTGGTGGCACGTGCCTGTATAGTCTCAGCTACTGGGGAGGCAGAGGTGAGAGAATTGCTTGAACCCAGGAGGTGGAGGGAGCCGAGATCGCACCATTGCACTCCAGCCTGGGCCACAGACTCAGACTCCATCTCAAAAGGGGAAAAAAAAAACAAACCAATGAGCACATCTGTGTTCTTGCCCGATCGTACTAAACTGCTGTCTAGGACAGTGGAGGGCTTTGCTATTTTATCATGTTGGGTCTTGGTTTCCTGGTTAAAAACGGAAGTCTGGGACTATACCCGAGGATCACGTTGATTCCATGTTCTCGTTCTGTGGTTTGGATAGTTTAAGGTTTCCCCATAATATTGTGTTCTTTTTCTCTTTTTCTGCTGGGGGGGAGGGGTTCTGTAGCAGCAGGTGTATCCAGGGCTCCTTTAAGAGGCAGTTTTTTTGTGTGTGTGTTTGATTTTCCTCCTGTCTAATTTTGGCTTTCTTTTAGATTATTTTATATTCTGGAGACAAAATTTATGATGACTACTATCCAGATCTGAAAGGACGAGTACATTTTACGAGTAATGATCTCAAATCTGGTGATGCATCCATAAATGTAACGAATTTACAGCTGTCAGATATTGGCACGTATCAGTGCAAAGTGAAAAAAGCTCCTGGTGTTGCAAATAAGAAGATTCAGCTGGTAGTTCTTGGTAAGTTATTTTTATTTGCGTTAATGGGTTACTGAGTAAGAGGATGATTAGTCATAGTACTGTAGTAGCAGCATTTGTATAAGACAAATCTTAATTTTTTAGAATAACAATTTTAAACACTTGACGTTCTTCTGTGTTGGATAGCGTCAAGTATAAAACTAGCTTTTGGTTTTGGATAGGAAAAGAAAGAAGTGATCAACTTTGTGAAATTCATAAGAGTTTAAAAATAAGTGAGGAGTACTGTGGTATGGAGGAAGAACCCTAAGCCAGGAGTTAGGGGATCTAGGGTTTCTGCCTTGTCCTCAGAATTTGCCCTGAGAATTACGTAGAACCATGTTTCTATGATGAGTAATTTAAGCATTTAGAATGGAGGTGAAGAAATATGGAAGAAGGAATACTGAATTCAAGTAAGGCCATTAGACCACATAGTTATTTAAGCTTCTTGGTATCACTGTTTTTCGTCATTAAAGTGAAGAGCTGAGACATTCACTGTGATACCTTATAGCCCTCTCTGTAATAGTTAAGAGGGAGATGGTGTAAACTGCTTTGTAAGCTGTCAAAGACTACAGAGTTTATTATCCTTCTCTAGATTCTGTGATAATGTCTACAAGCACTCTTAATCCCTTCAAATTGAGAAACTGAAAGATGATAGTTCATAAATATACTTCTAAAACCATATCGTGATAAGCTTTACACAAAATGTACAGTGGCTACCATGTAGAAAAACATAGCTGTCTAGCTTTCTATTTTATGACAGTAAATTCCCCTGTTCTCATGTTTTAGGGGACACTTGGGGATTGACTTTCATAGGAAAAGCTGATTGCTAGAATTGTCTAGCATGACTGGAAATAACTGATCAGAGCAGGCCTCCCACATCAACATTTACCTCATTCCTTCTGTTTAGAGAACTGATTAGGGCTAGGGTAGAATATTCTGAAGAATACTCTTTATTTTTATTTTATTTTATTTGAGATGGAGTCTTGCTCTGTTGCCCAGGCTAGAGTGCAGTGGCACAATCTCTGCTCACTACAGCCTCTGCTTCCCGGGTTCAAGTGATTCTCCTGCCTCAGCCACCTAGGTATCTGGGATTACAGGCATGCACCACCATGCCTGGCTAATTCTTGTATTTTTAGTAGAGACAGGGTTTCACCATGTTGGCCAGGCTGGTCTCAAACTCCTGACCTCAGGTGAACCACCGGCCTCGGCCACCCAGAGTGCTGAGATTACAAGAATACTCTTTAGAAGAGCAATGTTTGAGATGACTTGGGCACCCAACACTTAACCACTCCTCCTACAAGTAGACCCAGCGCTTAACTCTTACTGCTAGAGACTAGGAACACGAGTGGGGCTTTTTGTGTACCTTCATGGCAAATTCATGGGTTATCTTGGTAGATAGGGTTTGCTGGCAGCATCATTGAATGGGGACCTGAAGGGGTCCTGGTGAAATGCATCATTCTGAATCGCACTAGCTGAAAATGTTTCTTGTGGTGTAAAAGTAAGTCAATCTGAAAAAGGAACCAGGATAAAGGAATATGGTAATGTTGGAAATTTGAATGTTCTGTGTCTTCATTGAGTTAACATGGAGTAACTTTTCTTTTTCGTAAATGTGTAAGCAAGTGAAAGATGAACACCTAGTCTGAATTCTTATCACAGACCCAGGAATTCCTGAGATCATAGCCCCGACTATACTTTCTTCCAACACTGCTCTCTAGGAAGTATTGAGTTGGAAAATGTATACGGAATATTAAGGGGTTCATGATATACGAAGCAGAAGATGTTTGATTATCAGAATGATTTATTGTGAAACCCCTATATGCTGGGACAGGTACACTGGGATAATGGGGTTGGCACATATTCCCAGAAGAGTTGTGGACAAGCGTGCGTGTGTGTGTGTGTTTGTGTATTGTCTGGATCCTGTGGGACCAGATTCAGGGTCACATTTGCAGTTCTCAGCTGAAGAGACCATTACAGCATGCAGCAGAACATTTCCCAAAAGGAACCTGAGTTGGGTGGCAGGGATGGCCCATGGCAGGATCTGTGACTGCCCAGCCGTAGGAGTGGCCTTTTTATATTGAACTTTGAACCCCAGCATGTCCTAAGAATGGGAAAGTGGGAAGCACTGACACAGTTCACCCTGAGTTACTCCTCGGGAGAATTTTTTAGCCCAGTGAGCCTTGGATTCAAACCAGGGAGGGAAGGAGGGGATAAACTGGGGATGACAGGAGAAAGCAGGGAAGTGATTGCCGAAGAGAAGTAGGGACGGCTGGTACTCTGATCTGGACGAGACTGTGTCGGAGCCAGATAATTTCTTGTGGCTGTTTCTTCCATGTTTTTAGATGAGTCATGACTGCTGCTGGGAGAAACCACCAGAATTGTATTCTCTTGAAGGTAAAAATTGGATTGAAGCTTGTCTGTTAGTTTTGCCTGGAAATTCTGCCTGGATTATCTGGGGCGAAAGATAAGATGAAGTGCCCTCTAGTGACCCAACTAAGTGGTGGTCCCTGGAGCTGGTTTGATTCATTGATGGTAGCTCTGCCTAGTGCTTTGGTTCTTTTGTGGGAAATCTGAAGTAGTTGCCATCATGGCATTCACAGGGTAATGACAGTTCATTCATTGAGCTTCTGTGTTATGTGGTCATTATTAGCCCAGAGAGATGACTGTTAGTCGTCTGGATGTGAGGGGGCAGCATGTTGCTGTAGCTGTAGCTTGCTCCGTTGCCATGCCTGCCTTGCTCTTTCAGACACAGCAGAAGCTTATGTGGATGCGGCTCAGTGAAGAAGCGGAAGTGGGAAATAACAAAGATAATTGATAGAAGGTTACTGTTGTGGCCACCTATCATGGGCACCTTTCCCTGGAGCTCTGAAAGGGCCTGTTTATTGAAACCTTTTGGTATAAAGAGACAGTTGTTTTGAAGAGCAGAACATGCACAGTAAACAATTCCTGGACATATATGGTATACTCTCACTGCACCATGCCACCAGATCACAGTGGCAACAGCAAGTGTAGTGGCTCCGTCATCACTGGCCTTAAAGGTCCTAAGGGATTTGCAAACCATTGATACAGGGCACGGCCCCTCACTACTTTTTATTTCGAAATAATTTTTAGTTTTGTAGAAAAGTTGCAAAAATATGAGGAAGTTTCTGAGAGTGGACCCATCATCTAATTTCCCCTAATGTTAACATCTTAGAAAATCATATTATAATCATCAAAACCAAGAAATTATCATTGATACAATACTATTAACTAAATTACAGACCCAGTTTGAATTTAACTGTTTTCCAGTAATGTCCTTTTTGTACTAGGATTGCATCTGGAATCCACATTGCATTTATATCTCCTTAATCTCCTCCAGTCACGTCCAGGGCCACATGATGTCATGTCTTATTGTTAATCGTGATCACTTGGTTTAGGTTTTATCTGATGGGCTTCTTCACTCTAGAGTTACTATTTTTCCCTCTGTAATTAAAAAATGTCTTGGGGGAGCTACTTCGAGACCATGCAAATATGTTGTTTCTCATTTAACTTTTGCCTGTTGATTTTAGCATCTATTGATAGATTTTGCCTGGAGTCAGGGCATTTTGAACTCATCAGAAATTATATTTCTTGGAAAGATGACATCATGATAAAAGTATCCCCTGTCTCATGTAGGGATTTAGAGAGTATTTCCAGTAGACTAGTGTAGCCACTAGCCTGGAAAGATGATGAAGTAATACATGTATGGAGCAGAGCATTACTAAATTGGTGGGATACCGTGTCCAGCTACAACTCGATGGTCACATGCCCTTATCTGAGAAGGACTGTTGGTTGTGTTAGTGATCATGGAGGCAGATGTTCTGCGGACAATGACCAGTATGTGGGAAGCGCAGACCAAAGAAACATTTAGGGGACAAGACTTTATTGGTGCTCTCTTTGTGGTTTTCTTCTGTTCCAGCAGAGTACCATGGGTTAAGAATTAATCTTCCTCGTAGTATGATGGTTGGATGTTGTCATGTAAAAGACTTGTACTTTCTCCTCCCAGTGGAAAGTAGGTAGGTCGTTCCAAAGTGTCATTCAGAAACCTGTGTTGTTAGAATCTTTATTGTGGATGGGTTGTAGTGAGGCCCTGAATTTCCCAGCAGCAGTTTTAAATAAACTATCCGTTATTAGATATGTTTAGCTTGCTGGTTATATGGGAGAAAATGGGTATAGAAAGGGTGAGGGTTAGAGTTAGAATACCATATTACCCATAGATGTTTGATGCACAAAGCATTGCATCAGTTACTTATTTGCTGGTAATTTATTCTAATAAAGGATTTATTGGTAGTTTGAAGAAATGGAAGAGAACAAGGCTCATTTCATTGAAGACTCCCAGGATGAAATAATTTGCAAAACTTATTTAAAAGTCCAATTGATGTAGTCTCCAGAGCACCTGGTCAGATTGCTTGGAAAAATCAACAGTGCAATTAAATATGTGTTGACCCTTATTTTAAAAATGTAACTAGTAGCAGATGAAGGGGAATACAATTAAATTTGTTAAGGAGCTACTAAGAAGGAGTAAGGTCATGGTTGACAACCTTAGTTGAAGATACCCCACTGAATATGACAAATCGTGTTGAGCCAGTTTTGGGAAACAATTTGACAATTTCTTACAGTGTTAAAATATGTACAGTCACCATATGATCCAGCAGTTACTAAGACAAAGGAAAGCATACGTCAGTGTTCACATGAGTGTTCAAGCAGCGTTGTTCATACTGCAAAACTGTGAAATGCATTTGCCTTTATTCATAGTAGTAAAAGAATAAAAACCCATTCATGAGTGAAAAGATGAAAATCAGCTTAAAGTAAAAAAGAAAAAAACAGTCTTGACATTTATCAGCCAGAAAGACAGATACAGATTAAAGTCAGCCACAGAGTTTATAGAAAACATGTGTCTCGCAAAGACGTAGAGCAGTGGTAAAGCATAGACTATTGCTGTCTTCTGAATGTTGCCCCCAGACCCACATTGCACTACCCATCCTTTACTGGAATACTCAGTTACTAAATGGCCCCACCTCCTCACAGCTCTCACTTCCTGTTTAATCCGCATTTTTCCTAATCTCAGAAACAACTGAGAGCTGATGGCTACTTCCTTAGAACCTCCTCAGAATCCTTACAGCATCCCTGCTCTTGTCCAGTGGCATTCCCTGGTTCCTCATAATGCGTTCCTCTCTGGCCAACCTGATTTTGATAGACTACATACTCCTTGTCGGTTTCACTAACTAGGCTTTAACAGTAGCCCCAAACTGGAAACACAATCTTCATTAACGGGTGACTGGATAAGCAAACTTGTGTTATAGTCATTCATTGAAATACTAAAGTATTTCAATAACATGGCTATATAGACAATAACATGGCTCAGTCTCAGAAATGTTATGCTGAATAAAAGAAGACAAAAAAGTACCTACTGTAGTATTCTATTCATGGGATTCCAGACGACGAACTAATCCACAGTGGTAGAAATCTGATCAATGGCTGCCTGGGTCTGGCGTTTTGAAGTCACATCTATTGTAACCAGCATGAGGGATCTTTCTTGGGAGAGGGTTGGAGTGATGCTTAATGGATATAGAAACATTTATTAAAAGTAATCAACCCACATGATTAACATGTTAACTTTATTGTGTGAATATTATACCTTATTAAAGTTCAGCAGAAGAGTATGCAATGCCAGGGTGTTCATCCACCAGGACTGCGGTGAGCTGTTGCAGGTAATGGAGTTAGTAGCCGTTCTAAACAGTTACCCAGGAACACCTGGAATATAACCTCAGATTTCCTTTTTTAAAAAAGTATTAAATACTCTTTTTTACACATGAATTTCCAGGCTGTGAATATCTTTGATTCAAGATCTGGTTCTGTCACCTAGGCTGGAGTGCAGTGATGTGATCAGAGCTTCACTGCAGCCTCTAAATCCTGGTCTCAAGCCATCCTCCTACTCCAGCCTCCTGAGTAGCTAGGACCACAGGCACACATCACCACACCCAACTCATTCTTCAAAGTTTTTATAATGACAGAGTCTCGCTGCGTTATCCAGGCTGGTCTCAAATTCCTGACCTCAAGTGATCCCCCCACTGCCTTGGCCTCCCAAAGTGCTGGGATTACGCTATGCCCAGCCCAGGTTTTCTTTTTTGTAGCTGGCTCTTCGGATGGATTTGAGTTGATGTAAATGCAGAATGCTAGTTGTTCTTTGCTACAGTTAAGTGTTAGTATTGTTGATGATAAACTGCCTGATTGTCAGGGTTATGGCACCTAGAGGGTTGTGACTTGGTACGGACTGTCAGAGGGCTACATGTCAAGCATGGGGAAGAATAGCTGAGGAATGGAAGGGGGAGCTTCCTCGACTCTCAAGTGGTCTTGCCGAAAAAAGCAAGTGCATCATTCTTGCTTTTTTTCAGGTGTGCCCCATGAAATGGACAGGCACCGAGCTATGCCTGAGATATTGCCGTATCTACTAATGCAGTGGCTGCTTGTGTGAGCTTATTCTGTGCTGTTTCGTGTCAGATAAAGCTGAATAAACTGATGTTGATCACTTACTGTGGTCTTTCATTCTTTTGTGAATTCTGAACCCAGAACCAACTGATAATGAGTCAGTGGTTGTGTACAATGCTGTATTCATAAAAGTAAGTTCCGTTCTCTTATGTAAATTTATAATTCATTTTCTTTTTCAGTGAAGCCTTCAGGTACAAGATGTTACGTTGATGGATCAGAAGAAATTGGAAGTGACTTTAAGCTAAAATGTGAACCAAAAGAAGGTTCACTTCCATTACAGTATGAGTGGCAAAAATTGTCTGACTCACAGAAAATGCCCACTTCATGGTTAGCAGGTACTGCTGATAATAGTATTGGTACCAGGTGCCATTGATTTGGACTAAAATCTAGTAGGGGGTGTGTGTGTGATTTGAGATAGGGCCTTGCTCTGTCACCCAGGCTCACTGCAATCACTGCTCACTGCAGCTTCGACCTCCTAGGCTCAAGTCGTCCTCCCACCTCAGCCTCCCAAGTAGCTGGAACTAGAGGTGCATGCCATCACACCCCGCTAAGTATTAAAAAACATTGTTGTAGAGGCAGGATCTCACTGTGTTGCCTGTGCTGGTCTCAAACTCCTGGGCTCAAGGAGTCCTCTTTCCCTGGCCTCCCAAAGTGCTGGGATTACAAGCATGAGCCCAGGCATGTGCCCCACCTGCTTATATATTTCAGATTCCCAAATGCTTGCTTTCCCCTTTCTACATAGAGTAAATAGGATTTCCATGGGAATTATTCAGGGTTTTATAATATCAATTTAGTGTCGTATATTATAAAGGAAGAGCTATTCTATGATTTCATTTTTTAGGATATTATAATTAGTTACTTTGGTGGTTTTTTTTCTTTCTTTTTTTTTTTTTTTGTTGAGACAAGGGGTCTCGCTCTGTCACCTAGGCTGGAGTGCAGTGGCAGGATCTCGGCTCCCTGCAGTCTTCAACTCCCAGGCTCCAATGATCCTCCCACTTCAGCCTCCTGAGTAGCTGAGACTACAGGCATGTGTCACCATACCCTGCTAATTTTTGTATTTTTTGTAGAGATGGAGTTTCTCCATGTTGCCCACACTGGTCTCAACCTCCTGGGCTCAAGCTCTCTTCCCCCCCACAGCCTCCCAGAGTATAAGCGTGAGCCATTGTGCCTGGCCAATTTCTTTTTTTAATTGATGAGAAATGTTCATGATTATAACTTAGATAGTGGCTAAAGTAGAGTAAGAGTTGGATCTTTAGTGCTTCGACTAGGTTTAAAATATAGTAATTTACCCATGGCTTGTCTATAAATTAAAAGCAAACCCATGTGACACTAACTAGAAAGTTACAAATTGGCCAAATCTGTTCACCCATTTGTTACAATTGACTTCCTAGTTCAAACTGATTACCAGGCTCCACCCCACCATCCACTGCATCCTGATCTTTAGTAGGTTTTCTCTCTGCCTCTATTTTTTTCAAACTCAGAGACCAATCTGGGAGTCCTCTTCTGACTTCCTTTTGTATGTTTCTTCCATCTAGGGGGGAATAAAATAGGTTTTGTATGTTTTCCTGCTGCATGAGAGATCCTTTGTGGGTTGCCGTAGTGTGTATAGTCTGATGTACCCCCAGATGGGTTTGCAGCAGCTACAGTGGACCAACACGCCTGCTCCAGCGGAGGCTCTGTGCTGCAGGGGGTCATGGCTACTTTCACCTTGATACACATGAACTGGAAGCATGATTGTTTGATTTCTGGAAACATCTGTGTGGCTCAGTGCCAGTTTGTTTGCATCCAGTCTTGGTCTGTCTTGCTTTTAACTGGATTGTCAAATTTGATAAGGGCTACGTTTACTGACACCTGATAACAGTACATACTATAAAATGAGTTTGTTTTCTTTTTCCTCCTTCCATAGAAATGACGTTATCTGTTATATCTGTAAAAAATGCCTCTTCTGAGTACTCTGGGACATACAGCTGTACAGTCAGAAACAGAGTGGGCTCCGATCAGTGCCTGTTGCGCCTAAACGTAGTCCCTCGTAAGTATCTTCTTTCTGTTGGTGGTTTTGTTTCTGTTATCTTTATACCACCTCCTTTAGTTCAGTCAGCAAATGTGTATTAAGGGCAAGGGGACACTGACTTTGATCAGAACACTGTGGTTTGATTATTAGCTTTTCTAGAAAAATATATTTTATTAAAAAAAACTTCATAATTGCAATGATACATTAAGAAGGTAAGAGTTGTCAAATCAACCCTTGTACTGTGTTTAGCTATTATGTTGAGTAGCTTAGAACACTCTTATGTGTTAACCAAGATAGCTTTGAATATTAAAATCTTTCAGACAGGTTTTATCATTTTAATGCTTGAAATAGATTATACAGTTCAGAAGACAGTTCTTTTAATGAATTTTTTCCCCGAATCAAAAAGACTAAATAATTTGTCTCCTAAAGTTAATACATGTGATGAAATCAATAAAAAAATGTGTAGCCTACCTTCAATATCTATACGTGTGTGTGTGTATATATATTTTTCGTTTGTTTGTTTACTATTAATTCTTCTTATTTTAGCTTCAAATAAAGCTGGACTAATTGCAGGAGCCGTTATAGGAACTTTGCTTGCTCTGGTGCTCATTGGTCTTATCATCTTTTGCTGTCATAAAAAGCGCAGAGAAGAAAAATATGAAAAGGAAGTTCATCACGATATCAGGTAATTAAGTGAGACAGGAGTTGACTGATGTATACCAAACATATGTCATGTCTCTAAAGCATTAGTTCTCTCATTAACCACCCGAAGCATCTTTCTTAGGAGAAGGGATAAAGCTTTGGCCCCGTTTTTCTCAATACATTTGAAAGCATTTACTTTTAACTCCAAGTGCAGAGCTCCAACCACCATTCATCGTGCCCCGCTCCCCAACCTTCTTGTACCCCATTTTAAGAGCCGCTGCGAAATGATTATCTCAAGACTGCCTGCCTTTTTGAGAAGAATTCCCACCTGCTGTGGGAGGGATGAAGCCTTCAAAAAATAAAGCGGATATTGAGGTTTGGAAAACAAAAAAAAAATCTGACCTGATTGTATCAGGTAATCTGGTAGTTTGTAGAACGATTGGTAGTACAATTTTTATTTTCCTTAAATATCATAAATCAGAAGGTCTTAACGAGAAGTGTGCATATTCGATAATAGAACTTTAGAAAGTAGTAACACAGGACTTCACACCCTAGAAATTGACATTTGGTAGATCTGGGGTGGGGTCTGGACACCTGTGCAGGGACACTTCAGAGCTATTGTGGGTTTGGTTCCAGACCACCGCAATAAATCACACGAATGTTTTTGTTTTTCCGGTGCACAAAAGGTTATGTTTATACTATATTATAGTCTAAAGTGTGCCGTAGCATCATGTCTAAAAAAGCAGTGTAGATACCCCAATTAAAAAAGACTTTATTGCTAAAAAATGCTAATGACTGAGCCTTCAGTGAGTCCTAATCTCTCCGCTGGTGGAAGGTCTTACCTCAGTGTTGATGGCTGGTGGCTGATCAGGATGCTAGTTACTTAAGGTTGGAGTGGCTATGCCAATTTCTTTCTTTCTGTGGTTGTTGAGTTTTTCTCTTGTTTGTCTGTTTTCCGAGACAAGGTCTCGTTCTCTGTTGCCCAGGCTGGAGTGGAGTGGTGCAGTTATGGCCCACTGCAACCTCTGCCCCCTGGGTTCAGGTGAGCCTCCCACCTCAGCTTACCGAGTAGCTGGGACTGCAGGCATGAGCCACCACACCTGACTAATTCGTGTAGTTTTTGTAGAGATGGGGTTTCACCATGTTGCCAAGGCTGGTCTCCAACTCCTGGGCTGCATTAGCTCCTACCAAGAATGTCAACCTGTCCTTTAAAGCTTTGAAACCAGACACTGACATCTTTAGCCATTAAAGGCCTAGATGGTGTCTTCTTCCAGTAGAAGTCTGTTTTGTCGCTATTGAAAATCTGTTACTTAGTGTAGTTACCTTCATCAACGCTCTTTTAACTAGATCCTTTGAGTAACTTTCTGTTGCTTCAGTTTGTATTCTTATGTTATGGAAATGGCCTTTTTCCCTAATCTCATTAACCAGCCTCTGCTAGCTTCCAGCTTTCTTTCTGCAACTGCCTTAGCGCTCTCAGCCTTGATAGAATTGAAGAGAGTTAGGGCCTTGCTCTGGACTGGGCTTTGGTGTAAGGGAATGTTGTGACTATTTTGATCCTCTCCAGACCACTAAACTTTCTCCATATCAGCAATAAGACTGTTTCGCTTTCTTACCATTCACGTGTTCACTGGAGTAACACTTTGACTTTACTTTAAGAACTTTTTCTTTGCATTTACAATTTGGCTTGGCTGTTTGGTGCAAGAGACTAGCTTTCAGCCAGTCTCACTAAGGTTGATTATTTCTGGGTTTGATTTAAAGAGAGCCCTGCTGGTGATTGCTTGGGTCCAGGAGTTTGAGCTTGCAGTGAGCTGTGATCGCACCACTGCACCCTAGCCTGGTTGACAGATCGAGACTGTCTCAAAATAAATAAAAGTTTTCTAAAAAGTAGAACTATGATAACTATTCCTTTTACTTGAACACTTAGAGGTCATTGTAGGGTTATTAAGTGGCCTAATTTCAATATTATTGTGTCTCAGGGAACAGGGAGGCCTGAGGGAGGGGTGAGAGAATCGGGGGGTGGTTGGAGGAGATGGCCAGAACACACACAACATTTATTAAGTTTGCTGTCTTATATGGGCATAGTTCATGCTGCCCCAAAACAAATTAAAATAGTAACATCAAAGATCACTGATCACAGATCACCCTAACAGGTATGATTATGAGAAAGTTTTAACTGTTGTGAAAATTTCCAAAACGCAACACAGACATGAAGTGAGCAGATGCTGTTGGAAACATGGTACAGGTACATTTGCTTGACACAAGGGTACCACACACCTGCAATTTGTTAAAAAAAGCATGCCATAAGTATCTATGAAGTGTGATAAAAGCAAGGCACAATGAAACGAGTACGCCTGTATTTTTTAAATGCACCAAAGATAGATACACAGTTATTCTTCGGTATCCATGGAGGACCTCCTGCAGATACCAAAATCCAAGGATGCCCAAGTCCTTGATATAAAATGGCAGCCAGGCGCAGTGACTCACGCCTGTAATCCCAGGACTTTGGGAGGCCCAGATGGGAGGATCATTTGAGCTCAGGAGTTCAAGACACCAACCTGAGCAAGATGGCAAGAACCTGTCTCTATCTTAAAAAAAAAAAAAAAGAAAAGAAAAAGATACAAAATGGCATACTGTTTGTATATAACCTGCACACATTCTTGTGTATACTTCGAGTCATCTCTAGATCACTTATAATACCAATGTAAATACTATGTAAATGATTGTTATAATGTGATGTTCAGGGAATAATGACAAAAAATCTGTACAGGTTAGGTACAGACAATATTTTTTAAAAAATATTTTCTATACATGGTTTTTTGGCTTCACAGATGTGGAACCCATGATTATGGAGGGCCAGTTGAGCTCTCTGTCAGTGTTTGGTATGAAAATTCTTATGCTTAAATTCCCAGCAAACTTAAATCTGTAGTGTTTTCAGCTAAGGTTTCAGATAACTTTAATACAAAAATAATTTTTTCTTTTCTTTAAAAATTTTTTAAAATTTATCATTTATTTATTTTTTTGAGACAGAGTCTCACTCTGGCACTCAGGCTGGAGTGCCATGGCGCAATCTCGGCTCACTTAAACCTCCGCCTCCTGGGTTCGAGTGATTCTCCTGCCTCAGCCTCCCGAGTAGCTGGGATTACAGGCACCTGCCACCAAGCCCGGCTAATTTTTGTACTTTTAGCAGAGACGGGGTTTTGCCATATTGGCCTGGCTGGTCTTGAACTCCTGACCTCAAGTGACCTCCACCCGCCTTGGCCTCCCAAAGTGCTGGGATTACAGGCGTGATTAAGATAGAAATATATTTGTAGGTGTTAGTGTTTTCTCAACTATAAAGTGTTACATGGCTGTAACTAGATTATCTTGACCAGTGATACTAGAATATGAATGATTTGAGATTTGTGTTTTGTAAGACAACATTCTGGAATCATCTACATTTGTGTAAATACCATATTTTATTAAGTGTGAAGTCATAACTCTAATCACAATGACAGATTGGGGACAGATGCAGGATTTATGATGTTATGGCTTGCACTTTTTGCTTTTTTGTGACACGCATACACACACACACTTTTATATGTTTGGTACCTAAATACAGGCTCTTATCCATGCTTCATAGCTTACATAATTGTAGGTTTTTAGAAATTTATTCTCTTGACATGTATTGTGGATTTTGCTTTCCAGGGAAGATGTGCCGCCTCCAAAGAGCCGTACGTCCACTGCCAGAAGCTACATAGGCAGTAATCATTCATCCCTGGGATCCATGTCTCCTTCCAACATGGAAGGATATTCCAAGACTCAGTATAACCAAGTACCAAGTGAAGACTTTGAACGCACGCCTCAGAGTCCGACTCTCCCACCTGCTAAGGTAGCTGCCCCTAATCTAAGTCGAATGGGCGCGATTCCTGTGATGATTCCAGCACAGAGCAAGGATGGGTCTATAGTATAGAGCCTCCATATGTCTCGTCTGTGCTTTCCATGTCCCTTTCCTTTTTTTGATATGTGAAAACCTATTCTGGTCTAAATTTTGTTCCTAGCCTCAAAATATATCAAAAAATAATCAGGAACGGTAAGGAATATATTTTTAAAAATTTTTGTTTGGTTATATTGAAATAGTTACAGGTATTAAAGTTAGTAAAGACAAGTTTACCATCTGAAAAAGCTGGATTTTCTTTAAGAGGTTGATTATAAAGGTTTCTAAATTTATCAGTACCTAAGTAAGATGTAGCACTTTGAATATGAAATCATAGGTGAAGAAATTGGTGAACTTACTTGCATACCAAGTTGATACTTGAATAACCATCTGAAAGTGGTACTTGATAATTTTTACCATTATTTTTAGGATGTGTATCTCATTTATTTATGGCCCACCAGTTTCCCCCAAATTAGTGCAGAAACATCCATGACAAAATTACTTATGTATGTTTGTACTTGTTTTTATAGCTCCTTGGAAAACTCTTGTGTTTGGAGTATCTCTAAAAACATAGAAAACACTACAGTGGTTTAGAAATTACTAATTTTCCTTTTAAGTCATTCATAAACCTTGTCTGTGAAATGACTTCTTAAATATTTAGTTGATAGACTGCTACAGGTAATAGGGACTTAGCAAACTCTTTTATATGCTAAAGGAGCATCTATCAGATTAAGTTAGAACATTTGCTGTCAGCCACATATTGAGATGACACTAGGTGCAATGGCAGGGATAGATTTTGTTGGTGAATAGTCTCATGCCTTGAGATCTGTGGTGGTCTTCAAAATGGCGGCCAGCCAGATCAAGGATGTAGTATTTCATAGTTCCCAACTAAATACTGGCTTTCCACTTTAGGTGATATTTTTATTAGAAAAATATTATAACTCATTTATTGTTTGACAATTATAGATTGAAATTTCCTAATTTATTCTAAATTTTAAGTGGTTCTTCGGTTTCAGTGCTTTATGTTGTTTGTTGTTTTTGGATGGTGTTACATATTATATGTTCTAGAAACACGTAATCCTAAATTTACCCTCTTGAATATAATCCCTGGATGATATTTTTATCATAAATGCAGAATAATCAAATACATTTTAAGCAAGTAAGTGTCCTCCATCAATTCTGTATTCCAGACTTGGGAGGATGTACAGTTGCTGTTGTGTGACCAAACATGTCTCTGTGTAGTTCTGGCAAATCAAGCTGAGCTTCAAAAATGTTTGAGTCTTAGTTTTGTGAAAGTGATTTATTCTTAAAAAAAAAAAAGAAAAAAGAAAAAGAAAAAAAGATAAGAAAAAGGAGTTAAGGGACTACTCCTCCTTGCCAAATGTGCTAAATATCATTTTAGGAGAAGAAAGTGGATTTATTGTATTTCCCTTAAGATTGTGAGGGAGTGTGGATATAGTAGAATGAGCCAACAGTCTCTTTATAATAAATATGGTCTGCAATAAATTCTTTCACTAGCTCTAAAACCTTTCCCTAGATTTTAGTAGGGAGTTGGTTTCTGTTCATATCTTTGGGTGCTGTGGTGGTAAATGCTACATTATAAACGGTGGCATGTATTTACGGTTAGAGTATTGTGTGTACACTTTTTAATGGTAAACTTAAGCTGAATGTGTAATGGATTTGTGTATAGTTTTACATATTTGGAAGCATTTTAAAAATAGGTTTTAACCTTACATAAAATTACTTTTATACTTGTGTTAACATTTTCATCTGTGCCTTTTGGGTAATTTAATTTCTATTATGAATTTCTGGTGCCTATGAGCTAGCTATCACCTACCTGAAAGGTGCTTAGAGGTGAAGGTACTGTTTCTAAAAACACATCACTGTGACACCTTTCTATCCTCACATTTCCAAGCTTGCCTCTTTTCTGTTCTTTGTGCATATCACTTAAGCGATTGTGTTATTCATAAAGATTTAGAAATTTCAATATTCCCAACACTCTGACTATGTTTCTGGTTTTATAACAGTAGCCATTTTTGAATGTCAGATGTTCGGCCTGTTTTATATGAATAAAGTTTATTTATAAAGTATTATGAAAAGTAAATAAACAGAACATTAATAATAAAATTTTGGTTCTTCCTATTCCTGACTTTCATATAATGAACATTATCCTATTGATCTAAGTAGAAGTTATAGAAAGTGGACACGTGTAAGACTTTCCTTCCTTTTTTTTTTTAATAACACATGAGGAACAAGACTTTTCTTCCCATATATTTCATATTTTAGAGGACATTGTTTTATAGGCTTACGTCTCACTGTAAAATTCTGTCAGCCAAAGAGTACTGATAAATTTTCAAGTAGTTCTCGCTGATAATTTCAGTTGAACCAGAGATCAAATATTTGCTCCCAAATTGCTATTGGTAATCAAGTAGTTGAACAAAAAATTACTAAAGCATTTCAGTTAGATCAGTCAAGGACAGTACTGCATCTTAATAGCAAAGCCATTTGATTCTACTTTATAACTGAGAGACTCGATACTATCCATCTCTTTAGGTTACAAAGGATAATTTGAAGAGAAATGGTACTTTCGAATATATAGTTCTGTACATTTTTTGTTTTTTTTAAAGAGATGGGGTTTCACTGTGTTGCCCAGGCTGGTCTCAAACTGCTGGGCTCAAGAGATCCTCCTGCCTCGGCCTCCCAAATTGCTGGGATTACAGGGGTGAGCCACAACATCCAGCCAGTTCTGTACTTTGAATATGGAGTCGTTTACAGCTATTTTTTTTCTTACTGGCAATCTTAACTAATATTATTCCCTTATTAGAGAGCCTCTCACTCCCCCACCCCCTAAAATGTCTGTTATTCATGACAGTAACCAATTATTCTGGACAAATTCCTTCCTTTTAATTTGAGCTATCTGCCATGGACTTTCTAAAATAGAAACACAGCCCGAGTGTATCTTAGGGAGAGTGGGATTGAAAAAATCCAAATCACTATCCATATAGATCATGGATATAAAGAGATACCTGATTTTTATTAAAAAGATACTTTTTAAAATTTGAGAGTTAATCTTGGAAATTTGGAACAAGTAAAGGGGCAAGTAAACATTTTGATTAAATATCAAAGGAACTCATTGCATGAAGGTGACTATCAAATTCTGTGATGTGTGGCTTCTTAAAAATATTCTCAGTGTCTTGTGTGTGCGTGCGGCATGTACATTCGATGTTATGTGAATGTTAAGAGTTTTTTCTTCTAATTTTCACTTCAGCAGTGTTTAGGGCTTTCAGATGCCTTATTCCAGTGTGAACAGAAGAAGTTCGTATTTTATGTGGTTAATGCTTTGATGTGTCACATAAAGAGTAGTTTGTAGAAAATGTTGGCACAATTTTAACTTCTTAGTGGCTTGTGACATTATATTATATATATATATGTACATATATCTTTATAACATTCCTGTGTTTAGTAGTGTAAATGTTCTGGGCAAGTTTTAATATTTTGAATGCCTTTGGATATTCCAGCAGCAAAGGCATTATGTTCTGCAATAGGATTTCTTACTCATTTACCTATTTTAACACTAAGATAGGCCATAACTGAGCACAAATTCCTTTTATAAATGTCATAGAAGCAGGGAAGAATAATAAACAAATGTGTGAATTGTGGTTCAGTTTATTTATCTTTCGGGAAGGCTGATCATTTATCTTACAGCAGATAACACCAGCCTCTTATTCATTAAGGTTAACTTTTGTAAAGTATCTTATTTTATAATTTAAGAATATAGTACACATCAGTTGGGTTTGGTTTTAGTCATCGAGACTAAAAGTTCCATCAAAACAGAACTTCGTGTTTTCTGCTAACTTATTTAATGACACGAGTTTTAAGAGAACCACAATTCATTGATTCACTTATTCTTTTCCCTAATTGTGAATTTTAGTGATAAATACACTTGTACTACTGAGAAAAATATTTTGACACTCCACGTGTGCAAAGTATAGAATTGATAGTGTCAGTTTCAGATTTTGTATGTACGATTTCTGGCTTATATATCCAATGGTGCAGATTTTGAAATTTGTTAAGAACAAAATTTGTTAAGAAAAACAACTTGCTCTAGTTTTGTGACCTTGTGTACTTTTGAAATAAAATCGAGAAAGCATTTCTCTGCCTCATGGTGTGGCTTTATTGTGCCTTTTATACAAATGTCCGCTAAAGCTTCAATATTTTATTCCTCCCTGCTTGCTGTGTCATGGTTTCCTTTCCCCCCGTGCATCCTCTAAACAGAAAGAATAAAGATTACAACAGTCATATTAATACATGGTTGAAAACATGTCAAGCATACAGACCAAAATCTCCCCATTCCTGTGTGCTTATATAATAGTACATAATATTTGGGGTTCTGTGATCATTTCAGAATTTACAGTATAAACTCAAACATTTTTCAGATACGTTGCCAAATGTGTGTGTATATACACAGATACGAGGCTGGGAAGTCAAAGATCAAGGCACTGGCAGATTTGGTGGCTGGTGAGAGCTTACCGTCTGTATCAAAGATGGCGCCTCTTGCTGTATTCTCACATGACAGAAAGGAGAAAAGGAAGCTTCCTCTAGCCTCTTTCATAAGGCCATTAATGCTATTCATGAGAGTAGAGTCCTAATGATTTGGTCACTTCCCAAAGGGGCCCCACATCTGAGTGCTGTCACGTTGGGTATTAAGATTTCAACATATTGGTGAGATTTGGGCTTCTGGCTAATAAGATATATATCAACGTAAGAATTTTAGGGAGGCACAGATATTCGAACCAAAGTAACATCTCATTTTAGCTTAAAGTATTTTCATTGACTATAAATGTTGATTTCAGGAAAAACCAGAATGGGCTATTGATGCTACTGTAAGAAGCATGTTGAGGAATATTTTGTTTATACCAGGGTTTCTCAACCTCGGCACTATTAACATTTTGGGCTGGATAATTCTTTGTTGTAGGGGACTGTCCTGTGCATTGCAAGATGTTTGGCAGCAGCCCTGGCTTCCACCCACTGGATGTCAGTAGCACCCTGGCCCCCCCACCAGCATGCCCATCACAGTTGTGATGATAAAAAGTATTTCCAAACATTACCAAATATCTCCCCTGGGGTCAAAGGCAAATCACCTCCTTTTGAGAACCACTGATTTATACTGATGTGAAATTTTCTACTCAGGGATTAAAAGGTGAAGAGCACAGGGCATAGTGCTAGAAGGCACAGGACATGCTTAAATACCACTTATTACTAGTTGCTTCACTTTGCTTCAGTTTCCTAGTACTTCAAATGGTACAAAATACCTACTTTACAAGGGATGTTGGAAGATTTCAAAGAAATAGAATTGATACAATAATGAAAGTTGTTGGTATTTACCCCTGATAACTGGGATACTGATAATGGTACACAGACTTTCAAGGAATCGAGATTTACAGTGCAATATGCTAAGTGAAACCGAGAATAATTAAATGCCTTTAATTTAGACCATATCTTAATCTTATAGCTCTAATGGCCAGATCATATTTCTGGTTAACAAATAGCAAAGCTGATTAAACTGAGACAACATTGGGTATGAAGTAGTTTATTATTCAATAAAAATAGTGTAAGTCTAAGGCATAATCAAAGATAATTTCAAGATGCAATAATACCAACAGTGAAAAAATCAAGAAGCTAGTCCAAGAAATTAAGCTTGGGTTTTTTTGCTGGTGTTTCGAAAGTATAAATCAAACATACCTTGTTACTTAGATGATTTTTAAATTGTATTCAATATTTATAGGGGAAAAAGTTGCTACTCTAAGGTAACTATACAAAAAGAAGCTATTAGGTTCTCCTAAATTAGGGGTACTTCTGTGCCCTCCTCAATGTCAGCACAGGTCTTTTATGGCACAAAACCTTTGCATTCTAATTATTTCGCCGGTTTGATAGACCTCCTTCAGTACTCTGTAGGTGATTTACCTACCTCAGTCCCCACTGCCTACCTCAGTGACTTCCAAATGGCTAAGTAAATGCTGAGTGGATATTTAGTAAGAAAACTATGGACACTAGGGACAAATATGTGTTCATTAAATATGCGTCATATGTTCTACAAGGCACCTAGCCTGGTCTCTTCAAAAAGGCAGTATTGGTCAGGTTTGGTGGCTCACGCCTGTAATCCCAGCACTTTGGGAGGCCAAGGCGGGTGGATCACTTGAGGTCAGGAGTTCGAGAGACCAGCCTGGCCAACATGGTGAAACCCCGTCTCTACTAAAAATACAAAAAAAAAAAAAAAAAGCCAGATGTGGTGGTGCATGCCTGTAATCCTAACTACTTGGGAGGCTGAAGTGGGAGGATGGCTTGAACCTGGGAGGCAGAGGTTGCAGTGAGCCAAGATTGCGACACTGCACACTCCAGCCTGGGTGACAGGGTGAGACTCCGTCTCAAAAAAAAAAAAAGAAAAAAAAGGGCAGTATCATGAGAAAAAGGATGAGTATGTGCAGTGAGGGGAAAGGCTGCACTTGGCTTAAGGAGTTAACTTGCCCAAATACAGCATGAGGTTACCTGACTGAATAGTAGCAAACACAGAAACAAAACTCATTATCAGAAGCAGTTTATAAATATATTTCTAAAGCCCTTCTTACGGATTCCTGCTGAGTAGGTCTAGGGTGAAATCAGTGACTCTTCTCTCCCAGATTATTTCAATAATTAACCAACTTTGGGAGCCTCTGGCTTAGGAAACCCTTTGCAGATGACTGATTTCCATGCTAAGGCACTAACGTTAAGTTTTTTTCCCCTTGGGCTTCACAAAATTGCAGACTTTTAGTGTGGTTGAAAAAAAAATACCTACTTAAAAATTGTTGTTTAATTTGGTATACTAATAATATTTCTTAGTATCAGAATTTGAGGTGATCTGCTAAAATACCTAAAACAATTTCATAGAAGATTTTAGCTTTCCACAAAACCTGAAGAGTATTATGTCAAAGTCTTTTTAAATGGCTAGTCTTCTGAATTACCTAGGCATTTACAAGTAATTTTTATGTGTGATTGTATTAGCCGTAAAAAATGCTACAGACTGCTTGAAGAACAGAAATGTGTTATAGTTCTGGAGCTGGAAGTCCAAGATCAAGGTGTTGGCAAGATTGGTTCCTTCTGAGGGCTGTGAGGGAGGGATCTGCTCCAGACCCTGTCTTTGGCTTGTAGGTGACCATTTTGTCCATCTCTCTTCCCTCTATGCATGTCTGTCACGGTGTGTGCATTTCCATTTTTTAAGGACACCAGTCACCGAATTAGGACCTACCCATATAACCACATCTCAACTAATTGCATCTGTAGCAAATCTGTTTCCAAACAAGCTCACATTCTGAGATTCTAGAGAATCTGAGACTTCAACATAGAAATTTAGAGGATGGGGACACTTCACCCCATAACAGTAATGATGACTGCACATTTTGAGAGGGACTAATAAGATAGTGTGCATTGGTATAAAACATGTACCCAGAGGGTTTTCTGTTTAACTTTCAATGGCATAATAACAGTATCAACACCTAAATAACTATGCCAACATAGGTATTTCATGATCCTCAACTGCCTCCGCCTGCCCCAGAAATATACTATTTTTATTTCAAATATGGGTGACTTTGTTAACTTCACATCTGCCTGTCAAGTGAAAAAGTAGTTGATGAAACAGTTATGATGCTGGGCACGGTGACTCACACCTGTAATCTCTGCCCTTTGGGAGGCCGAAGGGGGTGGATCACTTGAGCCAGCAGTTCGAGACCAGTCTGACCAACATGGTGAAACCCCATCTCTACTAAAAATACAAAAATTAGCTGAGTGGTGGCACATACCTGTAATCCCAGTTACTCGGGAGGCTGAGGCAAGAGAATTGCTTGAACCCAGGAGGCAGAGGCTGCAGTGAGCCGAGATCGTGCCTTTGCACTCCAGCTTGGGCAACAGAGCAGACCCTGTTAAAAAAAAAAAAAAAAAAAGGAAATGATTATGAATTTGTCTTTTTAAGTGAATCTTGCTGACAAGATAAAACTACTTTTTGAGGGAAGTAAAGCTTAAAGGAACTTCTACATTTCACACTTGATCTTAGCCAAAAGTCCAAGAAGTGATAAGAACTTCTACATTTTAAGTTATTCACAAGATAACTATGAACCTGAAATAGTTTGTAAAGTATTTCAGAAAGGTAATGCACAAAGTATAGAGTGAAATCTAACTCACCCTCTCACCTCCCAGTTTCTGTCCCCACTTCCCCTTCAAAAGACATTAACTGATTGCTGCTTCAATGTTGGTAATTTTTGAATAGGTCATCTATTTCACAGAATAAAATTCAAAAGGTCTGAGTATATAGTGAAAAATATGGTCAGTTTTTTATTTACCCTTCTAGGAATGTTCTATATATATTCAAGTACTCGTGTATGTGTGTGTGTGAGTTTATCCTGAATATTTATTTTAAAAAGTTAACAAAGAATGGATTGGTCATGATGGATGAGTGGATATTAGGTTTTTGGTTGGAGCAACTGTGGGGGAAATTATGATATGAAACCAGGAAAGATAGAAAGATTAGCAAATTTGAAAGTAGAATCCTGTTTTAGCCATGCAACATATAAAATATCTATTACAATCTAGGCATGATGATAGGAGGCAGGTGAATTACCAGCTTGGACCTAAGTAGAAAATTCAGAAATGGAGAGAAAATTTGGCAGTTTTAAGCCTTAAGGCAGATTTTTGACAGGAATAGATGAAGTCATCATGGTAGAGAATGCAGAGAGAAGTAAAGGCAGTGGTCGGAGCCCGAATTCTTTGAATGTTCTGAAGTGAAGCTAAGGAAATCAGTTTTGAACATGTTGAGTTTGAGAAGTTTATTAGATATACAAATGGAGATGATGAATAGATATCTAGATGTATCTGGAGTAGGAGAGAGGACTGGAGATAGAAAAATGTTGATTACCAAGAACGTGTGTGATATACGCAAGTACCCAAACTATGGCACTTCACTCAAACAGGAAGTAGGAAATGGAAAAATGTGGAATATATATATTATACATACACACACACACATACATACAGACATAAGAGTTGATATTTAGGGGTGCAATGCTGTCAGCCAGTGAAAAAGATAATATTCCTGGCAACCTTGAATAAAGTGTCTCATTCTATCTGCCGCTGTTCCTGTTGGGAAGGCTTTTCTGTTTTCTGTTTTGTTTTTGTTTGGTTTTTTTTTTGAGGCAGGGTCTTGCTCTGTTGCCCAGGTTGGAGTGCAGTGGTACAATTATAGCTCAGTGCAGCCTCGATCTTCCTTGCTCAGCGATACTCCTGCCTCAGCCTCCCAAGTAGCTGGGATAGCAGGCATGCCAACATGCCTGGCTAATTTTTTTGATTTTTAGTAGTGAGAGGTCTTGCTGTGTTGCCCAGGCTGGTTTTGAACTCCTGAACTCAAGTGATACCCCTGCCTCATCCTCCTAAGTCCTGGGATTACAGGTGTGAGCCACCATGCCTGTCCTCAATTGTAAAATTTCTAAAGTTAAAAAAAAAATGATTTTAGGCTGGGCGCAGTGGCTCACGCCTGTAATCCCAGCACTTTGGGAGGCCAAGGCTGGTGGATCACCTGAGGCCAGGAGTTCAAGACCAGCCTGACCAACATGGTGAAACCCTGTCTCTACTAAAAATACAAAAATTAGCCAGGCGTGGTGGTGGATGCCTATAGTCCCAGCTACCTGGGAGGCCAAGGCAGGAGAATTGCTTGAACCTGGGAGGTAGAGGTTGCAGTGAGTCGAGATCGTGCCACTGCACTGTAGCTTGGGCAACAGAGCAAGACTCCATCTCAAAAAAAAAAAAAAGTTTTTCAGGGCTTTGGAAAGGAGGAAAAAGAAATATGCCCAACAGGGTTCCATTGACTGAACAAATTTAATCTGGTATAAATGCAGTAAGTGCTTACCAGGCTGTTGGCAAGGAGATGGAGAATCCTCCAAAAATACTTTGGACAGGATAACGCCATAAAAGGAGCTTGGGAGATAGCCAGCTCTGGTTCCATCTCTGGCTTCACTACTTACTAGCTGGATGACCTTAGACAAACCACTTAACCTCTCTATACTCCTTTACCTCACAAATAAAATAGGATAATAGTATCTACCTTGTAGTATTTATCCCAATTTTTATGGGATTGCTGTTTACATATGTCAAGTATACAGGCTGGCACCTGGTCAGTGCTCAGTTAAGTGTTAGCTTTTAGCATCATTATTATTCTTGAATTATACTAGTAATATTTGCCTCATTATCTCACTCATATAAGGTGACTATATCCCACTTTTCCTGGGGTAGGTTTATGTCTGTTACCTCGGTGTAATTGATAACAGCAATAAATCATTTGCTCTCAAAAGTATGTTGGATTGGGCAGTAAGATGTATGGGTACCCTGCCTTTGGGATTTTTACAGTAACTCGGAAGTAGTAGTCCCTTGGTGTTACGTACTAACCGTGAGAAAAATAAATGTCTCTACTCACACCTTCTCTGTCACTGTTCAGTCAAAAGCAGAACCAGCAGTTCCAAAGATAGCGAGTTATCTCTGTTCACAATTACAGGCCAAGCGCTTTGTTCCACTCTTTCGCCCCTTCTCACTTCTGCACTTGACTAGTCTTTATTTATTTAAAGACTATTTATTAAATAGTCTTTAAATTTATTTTTTTTAAAAGCACCATATTTATAGTTAAATATGTTACATTTCCATGCTGTTTAGACTGCCTGCAAACCTCTAGGATATACACCAGTACTGCCATAATGTGTGACATCATTTACTGTGTTATATCAAAATACCTGCCAGTAATGAGAACTATTGAAATAATTTCTCTATAAGCCAGCACGTGTCTAATTCATTGATTATCCAAATTCAAATTTGATTTTCATCTGACTTGATTGTGAAATATTTGAAACATTGTTTTCCAGCCTGGCGCAGTAGCTCACACCTGTAATCCCAGCATTTTGGGAGGCGAAGGAGGGTGGATTGCTTGAGCCTAGGCATTCAAAACCAGCCTAGGCAACATCAGCGAAATCCGTCTCTACAGAAAATACAAAAATTAGCTGGATGTGGTGGCACATGCCTGTAGTCCCAGCTATTCGCCAGGCTGAGGTGAGAGGATCACTTGAGCTCAGGAGGTCAAGGTTGCAGTGAGCTGTGAGTGTGCCTCTGTGCTCCAGCCTGGGCTACAGAGTGAGACCCTATCTCAAAAAAAAAAAAAAAGAAGAAAAATTTTTTTTTTCCTTGTTAAGATAACACTGTGACCAAATAGTGAATGAATTTTAAAGTGTTTTACCTGACATCATCACCAAAACCTGTCCTATTTCACCTTCTGGCATATTTAAATATATATATTTTATTTTTAAAGTGCATGTTCTCTCATTGTTTTCTACTTAATCTTATTGTATCATAAACATCTTATCTGCTGTTGGAAGCATTTCATGTATATCCATTTCAATGAAGCATGATGTTGGATGAAGTTGATGTTCCGTAACTCATCATTTTCTTACTGTTGGACCTAGAGATTGCTTTTAATTTTATGTCATATGGAAATATTGCATTCCTAGAGTCTTTTCCATTCTTTTGAGCATTCGGAGCACAGGTATTAAGACAATGGGTTGTTGGGAAAAATGAAATGAAATTTAAGTGAAACCACCTTTTTTCACATGTCAGACCATTCTGCAAGCTTTTTTTTTTTTTTTTTTTTTTTTTTTTTTTTTTAAATTGATGCATTGATCTCTAGAACACAATTTAAGAAACCTTGGTAAAGAAAAAAAGTGAACTTCTGGCCCCTTTTTTTTTTTTTTTATTGTGGTAAAAACATTTAACATAAGAACTTACTCATCTTGCATAATTGAAACTTTTTACCTGTTGAGTAGCAATTCCCCATCTCTCCCTCCCTGTTTCTCCTGGCACATCCTACCCTCTGCTTCTATTTGTGTGACTATTTTATATACCTCATAAAATTGGTTTTATGCAATATTTGTCCTCCTGAGACTGCCTTATTTTACTTAGCAAAATGTCCTCCACGTGCATTCATGTTGGATATCTTGTTTTTTTTTAAGGCTAATATTCATTGTATTTAGATATCGTTTTCTTAATCTCTTCATTCATCTATCAACATTTAGGTTCTTTGCACATCTTAACTATTGTGAATAATGCTGCAGTGAACATAGGAGTGCAAACATCTCTTCAATAACTTGATTTCAGTTCTTCTGAAAATACCAAAAGATTGGTAGGATTGCTGGATCATAGGGTAGTTCTATTTTTAATTTTTTGAGGAACCTCCATACTGTTTTCTATCATGGCTGTAGCAATTTACATTACCACCAGCCGTGTACAAGAGTTCCAATTTCTCCACATTTCAACCAACACTTACCTTTGGGTTTGCTTTTGTCTGTCTGTCTGTTTCATATCTAAACTAACAGGTGTGAGGTGAAAAGTTCTGGCCTTTCCAAGCGAAAGGCATATAGTGAAATCACCAGGTAAGAGTGTGTAGAGTGAGAAGAAGCCCAAGTTGGTGCCCTGGGGCACGCAGGAACTAAGGAAAACCTACTATGAAAGTGAAATCATACATGATGATGGACCAGTTCTGCTAGGATGGCTGGGTCAACACTTAGTACAGTGGATTAAAGCATGAATGAAATCTAAGGAAGCAGGGCTGGGCTCAGTGGCTCACACCTGTCATCCTAGCACTTTGCAAGGCCAAGGCAGGCAGAGCCCCGGAGTTCAAGACCAGTCTGGCCAACATGGCGAAACCCCGTCTCTACAAAAAATACAAAAATTAGCCAGGCGTGGCGGCACGCACCTGTTGTCCCAGCTACTCAGGATACTGAGGTGGGAGGGTTGCTTGAGCCCCGAGGGTTGAGGCTACAGTGAGCCATTATGGTGCCACTATACTCCAGCCTGGGTGACGGAGCAAAAGACCTTGTCTTCAAAAAAAATTAAGAAATCTAAGGAAGCAGTACATTTTGGATGTACCTGTCTCAAATGAAATCCTAAGTGAGGTTCATATCGTATCAGATGAAATGGTTATTGTTTATCTTCTCTTTGCCTCCCCACATCCCCCCTTCACCAGATCCCCCACTAGTTCCTGAGACATCTGATTCATAAGACCCAATGTAAAAACTAGTAGACTATTCTTTCAAGGTCCTTGGTGGTGAAGGGAAGGAAAAAGCAGGAGGGCACAGTAACTAGAGCAGGGCAAAGGTTAGTTTAAGATAGGAGAGATGCAAGCATAATTAATGTAGGCTGTGGAAAGAGAGCCTGGAAAGAAGAAGGGGCTGAGATGAAATGAAGAACTTCAGTGGAGGGATTAACTTAAAGAGGGGAAGGAAAACATTTTCTTCAGAGATGGATGCCAGACAGTGAGAGAGTTGGATGCAGATTTAATACATTTGTGACTGTTTTGATAGGATGTTATTAGATGGTCTCACTTTTCACTTTTCTTTTTTTTTTCTTTTTTTTGAGACGGAATCTCACTGTGTCACCCAGGCTGGAGTGCAGTGGTGCAATCTCGGCTCACTGTAACCTCCGCCTCCCAAGTTCAAGCGATTCTTCTGCCTCAGCCTCCCAAGTAGCTGGGACTACAGGCACCCGCCACCACACCTGGCTAATTTTTTGTATTTTTAGTAGAGACGTGGTTTCACTGTGTTAGCCAGGATGGTCTCGATCTCCCGACCTCGTGATCCACCCATCTTGGCCTCCCAAAGTGTTGGGATTACAGGCGTGAGCCACTGCGCCCGGCCAGTCTCACTTTTCTTTATGACGTATAGGTGAGGCCATTCCCTGGGCGGGTTGGCAGTGGTGGGATAGGGTAAGACGACAGAAAAGAGATGAAATTTAGGAAATTTGGGATGGATAATGGAAGAGAGAAGAGGCTTAGAATACAGAAATCAGTCCTTGATCGGTGACGGTGCTGGTGAGGTTTGAATCACAAACTTGTTATGCTGGCCATTTAGGGCCTGGAAGTATTAGCTGGCAGAGTAAGTGCTCAGTTAAAGTGTGTTTGTATGAAGGCATGATTTGTTCCCTTCCTGTTGCATTCTATAAAAAGACATAACCTTTCCTATTCATTTACTGATACATATAGAGGATTTGGATACATCTAGCCTCAGGAAGACATGAAGAGGTGATGGACCATTTTATTTATGTATGTATTTATTTCCATAGAGATGGTATCTTGCTACGTTACCTAGGCTGGTCTCAAACTCCTGGCCTCAAGCAATCTTCAGCCTTTGCCTCCCAAAGGCATGAGCCACCAGACCCGGCCCTGGACCACTTTAGAAAGAAATACGAATCCACCTGATTATGAAAACAGCCATTTATTAAATTTATTAATTTATTAAACAGCATCTGCAGTTAAGTATGTTCTCCTAGACAAGAGTTGATGAAAACTCTCACTTCTAGGTTAACTTTCCTAAAACACTTATGTTCACTGTCTTGCTCAAAAGCTTTCCTCGACAACTTGAATTTAAAGATTAAAGTCCGGCCAGGAGTGTTGGCTCACGCCTGTAATCCCAGCACTTTGAGAGGCCGAGGCAGGCAGACCACTTAAGCCCAGGAGTTTGAGACCAGCCTGGCCAACAAGGCCACACCTGTCTCTAGTAAAAATACAAAAATTAGCTGGGCGTAGTGGCGGGTGCCAGATACTTGGGAGGCTGAGGTAGGAGGATCATCTGAGCCTGAGGAGGTCAAGGTGGCAGTGAGTTGTACTCGCACCACTGAACTCTGGCCTGGGTGACAGAGTGAGACCTTGTCTCAAAACCAAAAATACATAAATAAAGATATAAATAAAGTCTAAACCATAGGTTTAGTAGCTTTAGACTTTAACATCTGACCCTCCACTATTATACTTACTCTATCCTTATACTGGCATGTACACGTATTTTGTTTTAAATAAAGTTTAAACATTTAAATATTTAAATAAAGTTTAAAACATTGTATACAATGTTTGTTTTTCAAGACAGAGTCTTGCTCTCTCACCCCGGCTGGACTGCAGAGGTGTGATCATGGCTCACTGCAGCCTCAACCTCCAGGGCTCAAGCAATCCTCCCACCTCATCCTCCCACGTAACTGTAACTATGGGCAGGCACCAGTACAGCTGGCCAATTCTTTTGTAGTGAGGAGGTCTCACTATGTTGTCCAGGCTGGTCTCAAACTCTTGGGCTCAAGTGATCCTCCTGCCTTAGCCTCCCAAAGAGCCGGGATTACAGGCATGAACCACCTTGCATGGCCACAAACTTGTTTTTAATTTAACAGCTGCTCTCAGGTCATTCTGTATTTCCCTTTGTATCTACTATCTTCGGTACAAAGCAAGCTTTTTTCCTCCCAAAACTGTATAGTATTACATCAAAGTGATACACCATAATGTATGTAATCAGTTGCCAATTGATGGTCATTTAAATTAATCCCATCCTTTT
Organism: Theropithecus gelada; assembly: GCF_003255815.1. Taxonomy (NCBI): domain Eukaryota; kingdom Metazoa; phylum Chordata; class Mammalia; order Primates; family Cercopithecidae; genus Theropithecus; species Theropithecus gelada. The sequence continues at coordinate 45,552,744 of NC_037670.1, read as the reverse complement.
GGTATAACGAGTAAAATTACAATCAATATATATGTATATATATTATTTTGTGTATGTATAGAGATATCTTGAAAATAAATTTCTAAAAGAGGAGCAACTGAGTAAAGAGTATTTTGATAGCTAGTATTAAAACAGCATCCTAAGTGTTATAGCAGCTTATGCTTTCAATACATGAGAGTGTTTATCCCCTGAAAATCTTCATCAGACTCTTATCCAACTTGTTGATCTCTCCTGACCTTAGGAGAAAAATATCACATAGTTTAAAAGTCTACCCCTCTTTCAATTTGCTCAATTGAGCATCTTTTTCTTTGTTTAAAAACCATTTGTAGGACCAGACACAGTGGCTCACACTGGTAATCTCAGCCCTTTGGGAGGCTGAGGTGGGAGGATCACTTAAGGCCAGGAGTTCAAGACCAGCCAGGGCAACATAGTTGAGACCAACATCTCTACAAAACATAAAAAATTAGCTGGATGTGGTGGCATGTGCCTGTAGTCCCAGCTGCTCAGGAGGCTGAGGTGGGAGGATCACTTGAGCCCAGAAGATTGAGGCTGCAGTGAGCTCTGACACCACTGCACTCCAGCCTGGGTGACAAGGCTAGCTAGACTCTGTCTCAAAAATAAGTAAATAAATGAACAAATATATATATATATATTTGAGAATTCCATTGATATCCTTTGCCATTTTTCCTTTGGTACTAGTATTCTGCTAATTTGGAGGAGTTTTTTTTTTTTTTTTTTTTTTTTTGGGCGGCGCTTCACTCTTTGTTGCCCAGGCTGGAATGCAGTGGCACAATCTCTGCTCACTGCAACCTCTGCCCTGCCGGGTTCAAGCGATTCTCCTGTCTCAGCCTCCCGAGTGGCTGGGATTACAGGCACCTGCCACCATTTCCTAAGGCCACATAGCTAGGAATGGAATCTAGGTCTCCTGATTCCTGGTCTAGCCGAACACGCCCAGCCAATTTTTGTATTTTTAGTAGAGACAAGGTTTCACCATGTAGGCCAGGCTGGTCTCGAACTCCTGACCTCAGGTGATCCACCCGTCTCGGCCTCCCGAAATGCTGGGTGTAATTACAGGCGTGAGCCACCGCACCCCGCTGGAGGAGCTTTTACATATTAATAAAATTAGTTCTTTGTGATTTGACCCACAGCTTTTCCCCTCAAGTTATCTTTGACTGTTTATATTTGCCCTTTTATGACTATGTAACCTTAATCCTTTCTAAGTCCCACAGGGAAGCCATTTCCAAACCATTCTGGTTCAACCTGACTTATCTCTCCCTCCTTGAAATTGTACCCTCATTGGGAGCTCAGGGTTACCTGTCTTCATGTGTTTATCTCCTATCTCTAAGCAGATGTCAGACTTCTGAAAGGCAGAAACATCTTTACATCTAACTGTTCAACACATAAACGCTCAGTAATCTTTGTTGATGACAATAATTGTAGCAGCTCTGGCTATGTTCGTATCAAGCCATTGCCGCATGTATCCTCAAAACAGTGTGTCTCCTTGATTTGTCTTTGGTTTCTTCATGTTGCCGGAATTTTTGCCAAGAGCAGTTTCATGGATTCAGCACAAACTAATGAAGAAAATGAGTTATCTTGCATTTGCAAAGATGTGTCTAGGTTATATCTTACGTCAGCTGTCACACACTATCCCAAGTTCAGTGTTGGCTGCTGGCACTGTGCTCTTTTAATGTTGCTAAGTAAGACATTTTTCTTCTCACACAGTCCCAGAACTGTCAACAATGAGAGAATTTTGGGGGAACAGGAGGATGACCTTGCTATTCTCGGAGGAGAGAACATGATAGAAAAAATATCAGTGACTGCAATTTACAACCTGTTGGAAAATCACAGTCCTCTAATGTTCACCAGTCTTTTAATCTGACAAGGAGGGGACATTTTATGTGTTCACAGAAACAAGAGAACACAAAGTAAAATTAAACAATTACATGACAGGAAACGTATCTCTGCCTTGTCAACTAAAAGATACTATCTGCTATGTTTGGGACGCGGTAAAGATGCGCTGTGTAAGGCCAGGCGCGGTGGCTCAAGCCTGTAATCCCAGCACTTTGGGAGACGGGCGGATCACGAGGTCAGGAGATCGAGACCAGCCTGGCTAACACGGTGAAACCCCGTCTCTACCAAAAAAATACAAAAAACTAGCTGGGCGAGGTAGCGGGCGCCTGTAGTCCCAGCTACTCGGGAGGCTGAGGCAGGAGAATGGCGTGGACCCGGGAAGCGGAGCTTGCAGTGAGTTGAGATCCGGCCACTGCACTCCAGCCTGGGCGACAGAGCGAGACTCCGTCTCAAAAAAAAAATTAAAAGAAAAAAAAAAAGATGCACTGTGTAGTAGACCAGGAGAGCTTTATGAGCGTATGTATATGTAGATTCAATTTAAACTTCCTGTAATGTTACGGGCAAAAGATTTGTGGTACCGTTAAGTGAAGAAATTTACATAGCAGTTAAAGTTCTGCAAAAAAAGAGAAATATCCGTAGGCTATTTATGTTAAAATAAAAACTTTTAAATGTCTATGGTAGTCATAGGAAAGATACACCAAATTTTAAGAGATTAACTTGCGGTAATTGTTTTTCAGATTTTCTCCAACATACATGTATGACTTTTGTACATCATCCATTTTAGTACCGGAGCAATACTTGAAATACACTACCATCTCATCCAAAATAGCCATCAGATGATTTGGCCATGATGACACACACACTCAAAAATCCACTCTGCTCCCCCTGGTATCAGCGAACAGACATATTTTAATGATTACATACCCAAGTGTTAACTAAGATACACATGTATAATCCTCTCTCTGAGTTCGCTCAAAGGCTGAGGAAGAAGAGAGAAATATCTTAAAGAGATTTTTAAAATTCAGCACTAGCCTAATGATCACATGGGATTCCTTTTTGGACCCTTTCTTTGAGGACAGTTTACCAGAAAGACCTCGTGATTTGGTCCCATCTCTGTTAAAATTATCTTATAATGGATCTACAGGGCTGCTCGCGGGTGTAGTACCTCACGCAGAATGGATCTTACCCTCCTTCCTTCCTTTTGTTGCTGTGTTAGAAAGGGATCCATTATAGCCATAAGTTAGTGCTTTTGAGGCTTGCTTAGGTAGGATATGCTTATTCCTGGGTTTGTTTTTTTGTTTGTTTGTTTTTGTGGGTGTGTGTATGCAATCAACTCAGGTGAGAAAGATTTGTGCTTACTCATGATTAAAGATAAATGGAAGGATTCTGTTAGAAGAAGTAAATGTAATGGTTAAGAGTTTGGACTCTGGAGTTAGAGGTTATCCTGGCTCAGCCACTGAACAAATGAGGAACAAACTGTATAGACCTCAAGAACATACATGAGGTAGTCCATGTAAAGCACCTAGCCCAGCGTTTGGCTGGTATGAAGCCATCAATAAGTGATGATTTTTAATTAAAGACGTAGCTTTGGCTTTTTATTTTATTTATTTTGGTCTGTAACAGCGATGTGAAGATCATCTTCCGAGGAAACAGAGTATTGTAGCCCAGGGTGGTTAATGTACACATCATTGTGTCATCCTGCATTCACAACTTTGGTTATTCTGTCTTGCAAACTTTCAAATGGTTCCTAATGTATTTATACATCTTACTATTATTAAGGTCTTGCGAATCTGGAAGTTTTTAAAAGTCCTGCCCCTAGGCTGGGCATGATGGCTCACACCTGTAATCCCAGCACTTTGGGAGGCCAAGGCGGGTGGGTCACCAGGTCAGGAGTTTAAGACCAGCCTGTCCAACATAGTGAAACCCCATCTCTACTAAAAACACAAAAAATTAGCTGGGCGTGATGGCGGGCACCTGTAGTCCCAGCTACTCTGGAGGCTGAGTCAGGAGAATCGCTTAAACCTAGGAGGCGGAGGTTGCAGTGAGCCGAGATTGCACCACTGCACTCCAGCCTGGGAGACAGAGAGAGACTCCGTCTCAAAAAACAAACAAACAAACAAACAAACAAACACAAACTCAAATAGCAAAACTGACTTTATATTTTCATGTTACAGTCACCTTAGACGAAGTTCAAAAATTTTAAGTACATTTTCATTTTCAATCAGTATATTTCATCACTTCTTTAGAAGTGGTTGATGGATGATCTATAAGATGCAAAAACAATGTTTGTTTTTTCCATAGAGTTTAGTAAAACAAAATCACACTGACTGTTTTTCCATTTAATTGTATGGCTTTACTTACTAAATTGACTCTGACAAATGTATTGTCTGTAGTTTTTATGTGTGAATTCATAAAGTTGGCAGTTCTGAGATTAACTTGTCTGTTTATTTCTGAACTTTAAATGAATACTCCTGACCAACATCTGACATTGGTATGCATTGAGATATATGATTGAAAAGATATTTCTGAAAGAGATTTGTAGCTTAAAATCTAGTAACAAAGAGTTGTTAAATCAATTACGGCACATACCTATGAGTACCGTGAAACTATAAAAAATCATGTTTTAGGGGAAAAAATGGTGTAAGAAGACATTTCATGTTTTCGAATTGTGTGACCATAAAATGAATATATTTCATATCATAATACAACAGGAGTATATAAAGTAAAAGCTCCCCCATCCATTAAAATATTAATAGTGGTTATCGAGTCTGATGATCTGCCTTCGTGCTTCTGGGTGTTTAATTATTATTATTTTTTAGACGGAGTCTCGCTCTGTCACCAAGCTGGAGTGCAGTGGCGCGATCTCGGCTCACTGCAACCTCCGCCTCCCAGGTTCAAGCGATTCTCCTGACTCAGCCTCCAGAGTAGCTGGGACTACAGGCGCGTGCCACTACACCCAGCTAATTTTTTTGTGTTTTTAATACAGACGGGGTTTCACCGTGTTGGCCAGGATAGTCTCAATCTTTTGAGCTCGTGATCCACCCACCTTGGCCTCCCAAAGTGCTGGGATTACAGGCGTGAGCCACCGCGCCCGGCTTTAATTGAACAATTTCTTTTTTTTTTTTTTTTTTTTTTTTTTTGAGAGGGAGTCTGGCTCTGTCGCCCGGGCTGGAGTGCAGTGGCCGGATCTCAGCTCACTGCAAGCTCCGCCTCCCGGGTTCACGCCATTCTCCTGCCTCAGCCTCCCGAGTAGCTGGGACTACAGGCACCCGCCACCTCGCCCGGCTAGTTTTTTGTATTTTTTTAGTAGAGACGGGGTTTCACCATGTTAGCCAGGATGGTCTCGATCTCCTGACCTCGTGATCCACCCGTCTCGGCCTCCCAAAGTGCTGGGATTACAGGCTTGAGCCACCGCGCCCGGCCAATTGAACAATTTCTTAAATGAACAATACTACTTTTATTAACAGAAAAATAATTAAAGAAATGTTTGTTTTGTATAATAACTATGACATAATTCATTAAAATTCTCCATTACCAGTGACAATTTCTACATGTAGACCCACAGGAAAAGAAGTGATTTAAGCTATAACCACTAACACTTTTCATGTAGAAGCTAGATTATTATTTGCAAATAGAATCTTTAGCTTTGAAGTTGGAAAAGGAAATCTGATGCCCTCTTGTGGCCAATAATTTTTATAGGCAATTTATTCCTTTCCATCTGGTCTAAATATGGTCTCAATATATAGTTCCCTCATCATTAGTGTGCCATTATCACATCTTTTAATGTCTTTAGCCATTTGTATTTCTTTATTGATTTGACCCCACTAAATGATTTACTTTAATTATATACAGACCCTTTTTGCATATAGTGACATTTTCTTGTACACGTTTTATGAAAATTTAAAACTTTTTCCCCATTCCAAATGGCCTGTCTTCCAATTGTGGGAACATTTCCCAAAGCTAAAGTTTGTATATCTGTATATATCCTTCCATATTTTCTCAGTTCTTTTATTTATTTTTATTTTTGGTAGAGATGGGGTCTCGCTTTGTTGCCTAAGTTGGTCTCAAACTTCGGGCCTCAAGCAATTCTCCTACCTCGGCCTCTCAAAGTGCTCAGATTACAGGTGTGAGTCAGCCTCCTCTCAGTACTTCTATAGTTTCATAACTTACATGATTTCTTTAATATATTTAGAATCTATTTTTATGGTTTGAAGTAGGGATTTAATTTTTAAAAGTGGATAGCCAAATATCTATTAATTTTTGATTAGTGAATTCTTCATCTTTAATTTGAAAAGCCCCATTCACCAAACTTCTGCATTTATTATAAATGTTTCTGGTTCTGGATCTGTCATTCTGTTTCACTGGTTGAATTAGTTTATTCCTATGTTATACTTCAGAGTATATATTAATAACGTAAAAGGAAAAATACTCTATGCTCATTGTTTTATTTAAAACAACTCTTGGTAATTCTTGACATTTATTCTTCCATGTAAACTTAAAATCAGGCTTTCTAGTTACATAAAATTTTGCTGGGATTTTAAAATTATGATTTATATTGACTTTATTAATTTGTAGAAAAGTAAAGCTTTTATAAGATCAAGTCCATTTAAAAATCATATATTCTATTTATTTTTGTCTTTCACCAAATTTTAATAATTTTCTTCTCTATAGGACTCACTCCTTTTTGTTGTTGTTAAAGTTTATTTCCAGGTATTTAATAAATTTTCTTTCTTTTTTCTTTTTTGCACCCTTCTCCTCCCTAATACTTTTTCTTAATAATGGAGTTTTCTCCCACAAAGTACTATATTTAACATTTTTCTCATGAATATTATCACATTACATATAATGGGAACAGTGGAGCAAACTATGTACTATCACTACCCCATTATAAGTATTTACTATTTCAGAATATTTCGTTGTAGACACAGGATGCTTACAAACATAAAACTGTAGCCACACTGCAATTGTTTAATTCAGAAATATAACAGATTGTTCACGAAACATACAATTTGATTATCACTGATGTCAGCATTTGCATCTGCTAAAAGTAAATCCAATGAAGTTGTCTTAAACTCCCTTGAGAAAGTGTTTGTCTTTTTACCCTCCAGTTACAAAGTAATAATGCTTAATATAAAAATTTAAAGATCAAAATGTTCAAAGTACAAAAATAATATTCTCTGTATTTGTCCCTTTCCCTGCCTCTGAGAACACTACCATTAACAATTTGTTTTTTGCCCCCAGACAATACTAGCACCATTCTAGGCATACCATTTTTCTTCATTCTACTCTTTTTTATGGCTACATGGTGTTTTCCACAGCATTTCCTTGAACAGATGTTCAGATTTTATTAAACTGTTCATCTATTGGTGGCTACTTGGGCTTTTGTTATTTTTGCCACCCAAAACAATTTTGCAGTGAACACTATTACGTAGGTAATGGTCCTCTTGTTTGAGTACTTCTGTAGATAAATTTCTAGAAGTACAATTGCTTGATCAAAGGATATATACTTCAAGGTGTAACTGCCCTCCTCTTTAAACCTCTACTAACGCTGTAAGAGACTGCTTCCCCCACACACTCACCAATATTGGGCATTATTAATTTTGATTGCCGAAATGTTTTAATTTGTATTTAATTAGTTTGCATATATTTATTGGTCCTAACATTAATATTATACACAGAAATGATCCATTAAACCTCTAGTCTAGATAGAAATGTTTCACCCATATTCCCTATAGATTTATATTTTATAAATTTTGTACATTTATATGTATATACATAAATAAAAGTTTTTTAGCCATGGCATTGCTGTCTAAAGTATAATTAGTATTTTTAAGTCCTATGAAATTTAAGCACAAAATCTCCCGTATTATGTTTCTTAACTTTTATGGAAGTCACATTTGTAGTTATTTCTTTCTTTTATGATAGGAGAAACCAATTCAGTACCTTTATTTGTGCTGATTGTTTTACAGAATAAACATCAAACTACCCTAATTGCAGTGATATACCTGCTACAAGTCTTAATGGTCAATTTGTTTTTGATAAGGGTTAAACATGCTTCCACTTTTGTCCTCATGTTATCCTTAAAAGTATGTGAAAGAACAAAGGAACATAGAAGATGGCCTAATGCTATTAAATTTGGAAGTGGGCGATGGTTTCTGTAATGAATAAAGTGTACATATTTTAAAGAGGAATTGCATGAGCCTTCCCTTGTGCTCATGAGTGCTTATATGACAGCTTCGCAGTATGATGAGTCAATGCCATGAAGTGCCATATGCAATGCAGGGATATTGTTGTGTTTCCGTAAGAGCCTCACGATGTTATTGCTTCACCCACTGGAATACAGATTCCAGAGTATATGAAGAAATTTGGCACAAAGTTTACTAACGTTGTACACTCTGTTAAACTGCCAAATAATTATTAAGTAAGAAAAAAAGTTAAAGACTGTGACAGACTTGGGAATTACTACTCATTATGTGTATCTTTCCATTTAACAAGTCATTGGTACAGTTTGCTTTGTCATCTCAGTCTTCAGTTTACTGGGTTGTACTGTTTATTGCAATTTAATTTCTATTTCCAGCAACAAAAATTACCGTCAGATGATCAGCCAGCTCCCTCTTCAGATATATCTGAGTAGTTTGTAACAAGAAACTTGGCCAAAGATTTATTAGTGATTAATCAATAGATACTTCAATGTCTTATATTCTCATTCATTTACCTTTGCATTGGTTTCCTTTTAAAAAATATCTTGGTCTGATAATGAACCTTCTTACAAGTTTCAAGATTTGGTAGATTTTATAGGTAACAAAATGAATATGGTGGCAAGGCACCATGGCATGGGCCTTAAAAAAAGCCCAGCTGGGTTTTAAGTCAGAGCTTCATTACTTAGTTTTCTGTGATCTTGGGCATTTTTAACTTCTCTGGAATCCTTATCTAAACTGGGATGATAATGGTACCTACCCCCTGAGGCTGTGATGATTAAATAAGTTGTTGCCATGTAGTAAGAAAAATTTAAAAAAATTATTTACTATTATCTATAAAATGGACAGAATGGCTACTTACACAATAAACTGTACATGGTAGGTGTTTGTATTTTTCCCTCTTCCTAATCATAAAATAAGAAATTAACACATACCTCTATTAGCTGAGAAGTCAACATAAATGTCTTAGCTTGGAACCATAGAAGTTTACTATAAAGTTAAATACTTTGAGATAAATATTATACTAATAAACCAGAAATAAGCACTTCTTTTAGTATTAATGTGATAGAACTTACCAAAAAATTTTTTTTTCAAATATCCAAGTTTAACGTATAAAAATTAGGGCTTTGCAGTTATGCCTACAAATATAAAATGAAATGGAGAATTTAAACAAATTAGTGTTCAGTGACAAACCACTCCTGCTTGAAATAGCCTGATAAGGCTTTCAAGCTGAAATTATGTAGCCATGTTTTAAGAGCCACCCTTGGAGTTGTCTAAGGGAGACAAACTTGAGAGACAAAGCGCCTAGTCATAATTACTAAAAAAGGGTTTGGCAAACCTTTGTACCCCATGTTTGCTAGAATTTAAGACCCAGTTGCTGAGTGACAGTTTTATTTCATTAGGAATAGATTGGAAAAGCCTATTTATGAGAGCTTTCTTTTGCTCTAAGTTTCAGAACAAGGTGGAGGATAGGTAGTCGAAACATTGGCACAATCTTCTACAAGTAATACATCTACCTGTATGCAGTCAAATTCAAAACTAGTAATTTCCCCAAGAGGCCCTGTCATTTTAATCGTCAGAACTAATGAAGATTTTGTAGTAACGTGGAATGTTCTGGTTACTAGGTATGTGCCAAAAATAACACTTCCTTCTTGACACTATTATGCTTGTGCTTTTCCCAAGAAGCCTATATAGTCATCCCTCAGTATCCTTGGAGGATTGGTTCCAGGACCCTCCTGGATACCAAAATCCTCAGATGCTCAAGTGCGTTATATAAAATGGCTTCGGATTTGCATATAACCTATGCATATCCTTTAATTATAATACCTAATGTATATTTTAAAATTTGTATTTTTAAATTTTTATTTTGAATATTTTCCATACATGGTTAAATACACAGATGAAAAACCTACAGATGAGGACCAATTTGCTTATAAGCAAAGCAACAAATAAATGCTATCTGCTAACTTCATGATAAAAATACTTGAAACTTTCCAACTTTACACCAATTGCCTACATATCTGTCATTATCACCACAAAACTCAAGGACCCATAAGGAAGCAGTGTGATGACTTTGAAAGTAATTTTTTTTCCTTTCAATTTTAGTTAAAAAAATTAACTTGATAAAACACATCTCCCTTGTGACAGTAATAAACGTTCTCACATTTGAATAGGCAGTCACTAGATTTCAGGAAAAAAGTAGATATGGTTTAAGATGTTAAAATTGTGTATGGCTTAACAAAGAGTACAGTATTAAAACTAGAAAAGTCTCTAAGGTTTAAAAATGAGTTTTCTGAAGTTGCAAATACTTTAAAAACTGACTTTACATGTTCATACTATTGAGCTGTACCTTTATGATTTGTGCCGTTTTGTATTTCAGAATTTATCTTCCTAAAATATAACAATAATTTGTGGAATAGCCACGGCCATCCAATGATTTATTAGCAAGTTGTGATTTTTCTGGTAAGAAATAATTTAAGACTGCAAATTTAAAGATGAAGGTGATGGAAAAAGTACTGCTGATCTTAGTTTTTAAAAATTTACCTTTGGAGAAAAATCAAAACTCTTATAGAAGTACCTCTTTTTCTTTTTGTAGTTCGAGTACCCTTACAAGACTGATGGAATTACAGTTGTATAAATATGAAGGACTACTGAAGAATCTGAAGTATTGTATTATTTGACTTTATTTTAGGCCTCTAGTAAAGACTTAAATGTTTTTCCAAAAAAGCACAAGGCAGAGATCAGAACAGCTGTGAGAACACATCCACTTTATGCAATGGCATCAGATGTGTAAGTCAGACGTCATGTTAAAATTAGTACAAGCCAAATTCTTGGTTTAAAAAAACCCTATGTATAGTGACACTGATAGTTAAAAGATGTTTTATTGTATTTTCAATAGCCACCACTAACAAATTTTTAACTTTTGATATGCATATTTTGATATGTGGTCTTTTAGAAAAAGTATGGTTAATAAACAGTTGATTTTTCAAAGGAAATTTAAAAATTCTTACGTTCTGTTTAATGTTTTTGCTCTTTAGTTAAATACACTGAAGGGAAATACCCCTCTGTTCTTTTTCCCTTTTTTTTTTTTTTTTTTTTTTTTTGAGACGGAGTCTCGCACTGTCACCCAGGCTGGAGTGCAGTGGCCGGATCTCAGCTCACTGCAAGCTCCGCCTCCCGGGTTCAGGCCATTCTCCTGCCTCCGCCTCCCGAGTAGCTGGGACTACAGGCGTCCGCCACCCCGGCCGGCTAGTTTTTTGTATTTTTTAGTAGAGACGGGGTTTCACCGTGTTAACCAGGATGGTCTCGATCTCCTGACCTCGTGATCCGCCCGTCTCGGCCTCCCAAAGTGCTGGGATTACAGGTTTGAGCCACCGTGCCCGGCCTTCTTTTTCCCTTTTTTATGGACACAACAGAAACACACGTTGTCATGCCTCAAACTATTTTTTATTTGCAACTACATGATTTCACACAATTCTTTTAAACAACGACATAAAATAGATTTCCTTGTGTATAAATAACTTACATACACTCCATAAAGTAAATGCTCAAAGGTGCTAGAACAGATCGTCCACTTCTACAGTGTTCTCGTATCCAACAGAGTTGATGCACAATATATAAATACTCAAGTCCAATATTAAAAACTTAGGCACTTGACTAACTTTAATAAAGTTTCTCAAACTATATCAATATATCTAAAGTGCATATATTTTTTAAGAAAGATTATTCTCAATAACTTCTATAAAAATAAGTTTGATGGTTTGGCCCATCTAACTTCACTACTATTAGTAAGAACTTTTAACTTTTAATGTGTAGTAAGGTTTATTCTACCTTTTTCTCAACATGACACCAACACAATCAAAAAAGAAGTTAGTGAGGTGCTAACATGTGAGGATTAATCCAGTGATTCCGGTCACAATGCATTCCAGGAGGAGGTACCCATGTCACTGGAATTGGGCGATATGGTTTATTTTTCCTTCCCTGATTTGGATAACCAAATGGAACAGGAGGAGGATAGTGATTCTGATGGCCATTCCCTCGATACATTCCTGGCTTTTTTCTGGGCAAAGGATGCCACATTGGAAGAGGTGGAAATATAAGTTCTGAAATCTGTAAGGAAGAGAACACATTAAGTTTATACAAAGGAAAAATTCATCATCTATGTTCCAGATTTCTTATTAAAGACAAAGTTACCCACAATCCTAAGAGCACATCTAAGTGACATTCCTACTGTCAGGTCTAAATACGTTAAAAACCTCACGTGTAATAGGCGTATAATGTATAACAGGTGACCAATGTTTTCTGAATGCATAAAGTAATGAATAAACTCAAACATAGTACTTCCTAAACAACTTCAACCAGAAAAGACCAAAACATGGAACAAATGGAAGTTTGGACATACTTGTTTTACTCCAGTGGTTTCCACAGCTGGCTAAGCCAGGAGTCACTTGGAAGCTTTTAAACACAAAACATTGGAGCTGGAGGCCATTATCCTTAGCAAACTAATGCAGAAACAGAAAATCAACTACCGCATGTTCTCACTTATAAGTGGGAGGTAATGATAAAACTTATGAACACAAAGAAGGAAACAATAGACACTGGGGTCTATTTGAGAGGGGAGGGTAGGAGAAGGAAAAGGAGCAGAAAAGGTAACTTGAGTACTGGGCTGCATACCTGGGGATGAAATAATATGTACAACAAATCCCTGTGACATGTTTACCTATGTAACAAACCTTCATGTGTACCCCTAAACCTAAAATAAAAGTTAAAAAAAAAAAAAAGATAAACACAAAATGTTCATGCCCCAGCAGCGGTCTAATGAACAATAAATAAATCTCAGAACTAGAGGCCAGGTATTTTGATAAAGCTCCCCAGGTGATTCTGATGTAGCCAGTTTAGTATTTGGGAATAATAGTTTTAGATTATCCCATAAATCAGGTGGGCACATTAGGTTCACATTTATTCAAAGTGTTCATACCAGCAGTTTTAGACCTCTCTGCTCAGAATGCTGCATCTTCTTAAAATTCTGATTTCACTGATCTCTAATCTGCTTTTCTAAGTATAGGATTTTTTTAAAAAATTATATTCTGTATAGCATTGCATTCATGATAGAAAATTCAAAAGGTACAAAAGGGTAAACTGTGGAAAGTCCCTCTTTTTTTATCTCACCCTTTATCTTCTTTATCTTAATCCTTCTCAGGGGCAACTGACAACATTATTTTAAATATATCTTTAGAGATATTCTATCCACATCTATACACATTTTAAAAATATATATGTATACTGGATTGTATCCTGCTTTTACATTTGATAATAATACATTTCAGAAAGATCAATACATAAAGACCTTTCTCATTATTCTACAGCTAGATAGTACAGCAATGACTATAAATTAAATGATCTCCTATTAATGGGTCATTGAGGCTGCTTTCAGTCTCTTACTATTAAAAAAACAATGATACGCAATAAACAAAACAATGCTGCAATGAATAACAGCACAGTAAATTCTAATATAAGGCTTTATAGGCATATTTTTGTTTCTTTTGGTAAATATTTAATGCCTACGAGTGGAGCTGCTGAGTAACAGAAGAGATACACATTTAATGTTAAAAATTGCCAGTTTTTCGAACTGGTGGTACCATTTTACACTGCCACCAAGTTTATGAATCTAGCTGCTTCACATCCTTGCTAACATTTCACGCTGTCAGACTTTTAAATTGAGCAGTTCTGGAAGAACTAGTGTTTCATATGGATTTAATTTACGTTCCTCTGATGATAAATGAGGCCATTCACATAACTCCTTTTGTAAAGTGTTTATTCACATCTTTTGCTCCCCCTGCCCTTTTTTTGAGATTACAGCAGGATATGCCCATTATTTTTTATTGAGTCTTTTACCTTTTACTAGTGATCTGTGAGCGATTTTTTTTTTAAGTATATTCTGGAAATAAGTCCTTTGCAGATATATATAATGAGATATTTTGTCCTAGTCTATGGTTTGCCCATTTTCTTAATGGTTTCTTTGATAAGCAAAAAGATTAATTTTGATGAAGTCCAGTTTATCCATTTTTTTCCCTTATTACTTTCTTTTTGTGACCCTCTAGAAGAAATCTTTGCCTATCACAAAATAAAGATTGTATTTCCCTATGTTTTCTTCTAAAAGTGTCAGAGATTTATCTTTTACATCTAGGTACACGATCTATCTCAAATCAGTATTTTTGTGTATGGTGTCAGCTAAGTTAGGTTCTTTTTTTTTCCCCATGCAGATCATCCAGTTGTTTCTTGAAGACTTTCCCCATTGAATTGCTTTGGCACTTTTGTTAAAAGGGGAAAAAAAAAACCAACTGTATGTATGTGGGTCTACTTCTGGACTCTATCCTGTGCCATCAATATATTTGTATATTTTTAAACCATTACCACACTGTCTTGATGAATATATAATACCTCTGAATTAGTGTGAGCCCTCCAACTGATCCTTGTTTTTAAAAATTTTGAATCAATTTGTCACTTTCTAGAAAAAACCTTTTAAGGTGTTCATTGATACTCAATTGGATCTACGGATCTATTTCAGAAGAACTGACACAATCTTCATTTCTTAATTTGTGGAGACCCCTCTCTTGGGATGCCTTTTAGAAAACACTAGAGAACAAAAATTCCAAGCTAGAAATTTTTTTGTCCTTACTTGATAAAACTTTTTTAAAGCTTGTGGCAATGCCAGATTCAAGATAAAAATACTAGAAAGAAAAAAAATGAAAGTGGGCCATTTGCACTAGCTTTCATGCAAGGACTCACAGTAGTAGTGTTTCTCTATTATAAAATGTTTTGCTAATGAGTATTATGCCAAGTAGAAATGTTTTCCTTAAAAAGCACGGAAAGAGACACCTCAATTTCCATACCTTTCTGTTATCCTAATAGTCTTTCAACATGAGGAAAATAAATGCAATTTAATTTTAAAAGAAATCCTAAAAATTAAAGGTAAATTTCCTTGTAAAAAGTTAGCAGCAATCAATTTAATTTAAGACTTACATTCTTCCTTGAGTAACAACAAATAAAATTCTAAGGTAAAATTGCCACACATTTGGATGAATTCCAGAAAATTCAATATAGGTAATTTGCAATATATAATCCATCACACAGAGAAAAAAAATGTCTCAAATATTTATGGCAAGGATTTTAAAAATGATCCTGAAGTACAAATACTATGTTTATTTATTTATGTAGGGAATCTCTCTGGAAGGATACTGGGGGGAAAAAAACCTGGTAACGAATGCCTCTGTGGAAGTGCATAGGAATGGTGGCTGGGGAGAAAGAGGACTTCTTACTATTATACTGTCTTGTACTGTTTGAAGTTTCATAAAACCAGGTGCATGTTATAATATATACATATACATACACATATACATATATCCCTAAATTATGATAATCTTCAGAACTAATCTTCCCCTCAAGTCTAGGAAGAAGAATTCAACTGAGAAAAAAATGAGAAACCAAAAACTAAGTTACACTGAAATAATGTTCATTATGTAAATGTATGCTGAATTTAAAAGTTTAGTTTATCATACTAAAAACTCCAATATTCTGCTTCTTACTTATTAGGTCTAAATTTTCATTTTCAGCTCAACCTTACCATAAACCTGTATGTTTCACTACATTTAATGAAAGCAAATAAGTAAAAATAGGTACCTTTAAAAACTAATAATAAGTACATGTACAGAATAAGGCTCAACTCAAAAAATCTCTTTTAATTGTTCTTACTTTAAAATATCTTTCCTGTTGAAGAATGCTGTTGGGTCAACGATTTTTTAAAGTCCATTAAATGTTCTTTGGTATGCAGATAAAAGTAGTAAATAAGTGAATGGATCTGCAAGTGTAGGCACACTAGCTATATGACTTTTCAACTAGGAAAGCAAAATGGGAGACAATGTTTTAGGCTTGAGTAAAATATTAATTATAACATAATAAATTTAGAGAAGTTTCTCTTTAATCGTGGAAAGGGAGAGGATAGTAAGTTAAACCCAGAGGTATAAAACGAAGTGTTACATACTACAAAAAATAAGTGGTAACTTTTGAATAAGAAATTTTAAAATATCAGGAATGTTTTACCATCATGAATTTTCTACTTTTTGCCAATTTTTCTGAAATAAATTTATCTTAATTATTGTATAGTGAAGCTGACCTTTGATAAAATGACTGAGGATGCCTATTTACGTGCCAGAGAAACAGCTTTCCCTCAGCATCAGGGAAGGCAAGAACCATTATCCAGAATCTCAAATCAGAAACCTTGGGCAATGCCAAGCAGGACTACCTGAAAGGTCCTGGCAATCCCTGCACATGCCTTTAAAACTGAGCTGTTTCATGGTTACCTGGTACACAGGACTTGCGGCTGCAGTCACCGAATTGGGTTTCACTTCCATTTCCTTACTTGTTTCTTCATCTGAAGAAGAGGATCCTGAATGATAATCAGAGGTAACCTTATCAAGGGCCCTAGTAACTTTCCTGGAGATCTCATCCTTGTTCTCATCTTCGTTTTCAAAGCTGGCAACAATGAATGCATTGTTTTTCTCTCCATACCTAAGAATAAAATTAAAAACTTATAAATCTTGAAGTCACATCAGCAAAGAAAAAAATGTCCATAAAAACAATTAAAGAGACTGGACATGCCATCAATCCAAGGCAAAGAAGGAATCATCACAGAACTTAAGCCTACACATTTAATATCCTAATACAGCTCAATGCCAGCAAGCAAACCAGTTTTCTACTTCTGTTCTATCTAAGTATTCATAAAAGTAACCCCATTTTCTTTCCTTTTCTTTCTTTTCTACTAATTCCTAAAAAAACATTGTTTAAAACATAAAAAAAGTCCACTGTTTTGATTGCATTTTTGTATGTACCAATGAAACTGGTTATACAATAAAACATTCTGATGTATTTTTATTTTTTTGAGATGGGTTTCACTCTGTTGCCCAGGCGGGAGTGCAGTGGCACAATCACAGCTCACTGCAGCCTCTACCTCCTGGGCTCAGGTGATTGATCCTCTCACCTCAAACCTCCCAAGAGGCTGGGACTATAGGAGTGTACCACCATGCCCAGCTAATTTATATACATTTTTAGAGATAGGGTTTCACCATGTTGCTGAGGCTGGTCCCGAACTCCTAGGCTCAAGAAATACACCCACCTCAGCCAACCAAAGTGCTAGAATTACAGGCATGCACCACTGACTGAATTTTTTTTTTTTTTTTGGCGGGGGGGACAGGTCTTGCTCTGTTGCCCAGGCTGGAGTGCAACGGGCGTGATCTCAGCCCACTGCAACCTCCACCTCCTGGGTTCAAGTGATTCTCCTGCCTCAGCCTCCTGAGTAGCTGGGATTACAGGTGCCCACCACCACGCCCTGCTAATTTTTGTATTTTTAGTAGAGATGAGGTTTCGTCATGTTGGCCAGGCTGGTCTTGAACTCCTGACTCAGGTGATCCACCTGCCTCAGCCTCCCAAAGTGCTGGGATTACAGGCATGAGCTACCACGCCCAGCCCCAGTTGTACTTATAAATGTAACATACATCCTAGCAATTTAAGTCACAGATCAACTAGAAGTTTCCTATAAAACTGACTTTAACCCTAATTAAATAAAAAAGGGGGCCTGTGTTTCTTATACTTATACTTACAAAAATGAGAACTGAGGCAATTATTGAGATGAAAGAAAAAAGATTGTTGCTGAAGAATATAGAGGTTTAACTTAAATTATATTGCTTACTTCAGAGTCTCCTAGGATAACTATTCACCTCTCATCTTAATTTTTTTTTAAAGTAAGACGAAAAAGTCTTGTTATTCTTCCAAAACATTTTTCAAGATTTTTGATTTTTTTTTTTTAAGTTGTCAAAATATGTAACCTACACTGCTGGTTACTTAAAAAAAAAAAAATTCTGATATGTAGGAAAACAGTGTAATAAACTCAAGTAAAACCAAGAGTTTTTACTCAGTGGACATAGGAGAAACCCACAAATCTATTTAAATAGATTGCACAATGTCAACATTATGAAACAATTTCTAGCATCAGGACAAAGGACATTGTTAAGTAGTTCTTACAAAACACATAATTAAAGTTAGAAATGCAATTAAAGTGATTCTAAATTCGAAAAAAGATAAAAATAAGTAACTCTAAGAAATAATGTCAAGCTTTTGATTCAATAAAAATAGTTAGCTGATGTTAATTCATTTCAAGACAGCACTTGTCTCAAATTATTTCTGAATCAGAATGGTTATCTATGATAAACTGCTATAAAGCCTTTGAAAACGTACATGAGGCTGGGTGCAGTGGCTTACGCCTGTAATCCCAGCACTTCAGGAAGCCTAAGTGGACAGACTACTTGAGCCCAGGAATTTGAGACCAGCCTGGGCAACATGGCGAGACCTGTCTCTCAATTTAAAAAGAAAAGGAAATTTATGTGGAAATCAAGTAGTCTCATAGATCACACAGATAGATGAGTTCTATTTCTGCAGATAGGTATGCTGTCTTCCATTCCTATAGGCCAAATGAAACCATAAATACTGCTTAAATATAGTACATAACTTCGCTTTTCTATTCTTTTTCAGTTTACCTCATAACAGTTGCTACAGGGGCTGGGTGCAGTGGCTCAGGCCTGTAATCCCAGCACTCTGGGAGGCCAAGGTGGGCGGATCATGAGGTCAGGAGTTCGAGGCCAGCCTGGCCAACATGGTGAAACCCCATCTCTACTAAAGATACAAAAAATTAGCCGGGCCTGGTGGTATGCGCCTGTAATCCCAGCTACTCGGGAGGCTGAGGCAGGAGAATTGCTTGAATGTCGGAGGCGGAGATTGCAGTGAGCTGAGACTGCGCCACTGCACTCCAGCCTGGGCAACAGAGCAAGACTCCGTCTCAAAAAAAAAAAAAAAAAAATGTTGCTACGGGATGGTGGAAAGGGCATTAGACTAATTTCTCATTGTGGCTCTGCCACTAACTAGCTCTGGTCACCAGAAGCAAGTCACTTAATTTCCCTAGGCCTTAGTTTCCTATATGCCGGATGAGGAAGCTGGAGCTGGCTAGATAGTGGCTGATCTATGGCTGGTGACTCTTCATAGTATAAAATGCCTAAACAGAAGCTGGACATGGTAGCTTACACGTGTAGTCCCAGCACTTTGTGGGGTCAAGACAGGAGGATTGCTTGAGCCCAGGAGTTCACAATTACAGTGAGCTATGATCATGCCACCACATTCTAGCCTGGAAAACAGAGCAAGACCCTCTCTCTAAAACAAAACAAACAAATAAAATTCCTAAACAACTGAGTTCCTCCTCACAACATAAAATCTGTGTTCTCTAATTTCAAGTTTACTTAGCATAAGGTTTTAGCAATACACATTTACTCCATGTCCTCTCCACATTTCAAGACAATCAAGGGTTAATTCATGTGTTAATGACAGTAATATAACAATGGCTTAGGCCTATCTTCAGTTTTGCCCATTAATGGAATCAAAAATCAAAAACGGAAAGGCAAGAAATTTGAGAAAAATTCCTGCCTTTGTAGAAATAGAAACCTCAACCAAGGGCAAATATCTAATGATTGAAGGATCAGCATTATTAGCTCAGATTTCTTTGACACCCAATTTGGTTCTGCATTTTTCCCTTTGAACTATTTTGGTATGAGGGCTCTCTCTTCATGGTAAGAGAAGCTGCTGACTATACTACTATAACATTACAATGTGCAGTCAAGCCCTTAGGATAATTAGTAACACCTGGACAACTTTTAAACTTTCCATTTTTCGATGATCACTGGTAAAATATCAAGGCTAATTTAGTTATTTTGAAACAATCAATAGTATCTAACACTCTGTATTGCAGGGGGAAAAAAAGGATTGCAGAAATCACCAAAAAAAAAAAAAAAGTTGTAAAATATGTTGAGTAGATAATGAAGTTGGCATCTACTCTCAGAACTTCTCATCATAGGCAAGATTTATTTCTATTCTGTATCACTAAGTGATAACCTTTCTAACTATATGGCATTCTTTGTACTCTTGCAACATTGTATTCTGTCAGATAGAGTAAGTGAAGACTATGAAGAATGTTGAGTGCATCTCAATTTTTTTAAACAATCTTAGTCTCTAGTATGCCAATGAGTTACTATTTTTAAAGATTCTCAGATATTTGATCAACTGTATACTTGCTAGATCAGCTTTAATTTTCGAAATATCCGTCTTTCCAGTTTTGGTGAAAAAACACTTCTCAAAGTCTCTTTTTCCTCTGTTAACTTATATCAACCACCTCTACTCAACTGCTAATACGTCTTTCTTTTTGGGGTTCTGTTATTGAATGAACACCTGACATTCACAGGTGATTTCTATTAGCTGTGAAAAAAATCACATCAGAGCCAATGTTTGGCAAAATAGAAGTCTACTGAATGCAAAGGTTTTCTTCGATTAATAAGATGAAAGCAAAGTAGTAGTTTTTTCCTGCCAGGCATCATCAAGTAATGAAATGGCTACTGAAGTAGAATGTCTGTATAACTAAAGTGTTTATGTTCAGGTACTGAGACTTATTTTAAGCATTTTAAATACATAGGTCCAAAATGTTTGTATAATTATGCAACTTGTTAAACATCCTTGGACATAAAAACTTTTCCCTGATGGTTTAGGATCATTATATTGAACATAAACTTTTGATTGTGTGATAACATAATTGTGCTGATTTTTTAGCTTTTTCATTTTTGTCTCTGTGTAAGATCATATGACATCTTTTGGTAGCATCTGACTGATCAACCCTCTTTCAAATGCTGCTTCTCATATTTCATGGGTTAAGAAACCACACAACTAACTTAAAAAACTATGTGTTAAATAAGAGTCAACTAGGATCTAAGTGCAGGTCAAATTAAAAAGTAAACAATTCAATATAGTAGCTTTTTGACAGCTATTTCTTATAAATGGATGTCTTTTGCACAGGTTCAATGGCCAAAGTTTTCCAACTCTAGCCTAAAGCAAGTCCTTAATTAGTCCCAGAATCTAAAAATGTTTATTTTCTCAGACCTAAATCTGAGATGGCTTGCTCCCCTATTTTACCCGAGAAAGAAGTATTGGAGAATGTTTATCACAAACCTCTACCACCTACACCTGGTTTCCCAAAGCAGTAAACTTACACCAACCACTGGCAAATCAGGTAGTAACCTCAAGCAGTGGTCCTGACAAAAGTTAATGGAAGAATAACCATGTAATTCAGTTCTCATGTCTTCACCTCCACCTTCGTTGTTGGAATCAGGTCAGTCTGTGACCACCTTGGGAGTACATAGTTAGGGTTCCTTCAAAAAGCAGCTTTACTACAATCAGTTAAGAGGGCAGGTGGTCAGGTGAATTGTGCCTCAAAACCAAATAGAAACATCCTAAAGGTAGAGCCACAGGAAAATTCTTGCAGGAGTTCTATGCCTCTGTTCATCTTCTTCCTGCTACTTAGAACATCCTTCCCACCTTGTCACCTGGTCAACCATGGCTCATCCTTCACCTCCCAGCTCAAGTATCACCTACTCAGTAGTCTCCTCACCAGATGCAGTAACTTTCTACTTTGTGCAACCTACCACTGCATTTTGTACACATTTCTGTTATAGCATAAATCAGATCAATGTAATTTGCTTACTTTTCTTCTCCTTAATTTCAAACTGAACTACCTAAAAGCAGAATGTTGCTTTCATTTTTGAAAACCCCACAACTGAGTGCCCGGTCCACAAAGAATGGCTTTTGAGTGAGTGGAATTCAAAAATATTTCATACCTAGCACTGATCTTTCACAACTCTATTCATTAGGAGATGAGAAAAATAACTTCCATTATGAAAATAAAACCACGAAAGTATCACTCAGTCACTTACATAACCAAAAAGGGGAGGCCAGGAGCAGTGGCTCACACCTGTAATCCCAACACTTTGGGAGGCCGAGGCGGGTGGATCACGAGGTCAGGAGTTTGAGACCAGCCTGGCCAACATAGTGAAACACCATCTCTACTAAAAATATTTTAAAAATTAGCCAGACACAGTGGTGGGCACCTGTAATTCCAGCTACTCGGGGGGCTGAGGCAGGAGAATCGCTTGAACCCAGCAGGCAGAGGTTGCAGACAGCCGAAAATGCACCATTGAGCTCCAGCCTGAGCCATAAGAGTGAAACTCCACTCCAAAGAAAAGAGGAGAGAGGGAGAATAAACAGAAACAGAAACACACCAAAAGTGGTTACCCAGTATTATTTGGAATTAGCTTCTTAATTTGAAGATAAACAGACAAGTGCACCACCAATTAAAGATAATAGACACCTCACGGAATCAAGGTGTCTACTTCTTGGTCCATAATAAGCTTCCTGGCAAAGCACTACTAGAAAACCCCTGCCTAATCAGTTTCTTTTTTCAGCTGTAAAGCAGGAATGTAACCAGTCCTTCAACATCACCTCCAGAAAAGTATTTCATAAAATTTACATCTGAGAGAGTTAAACCACCAGCTCCTGGCCATAAAGATACACAGGCAGGTTGTACATGACAGCATGTCATAAAATTAGTTCCAGCATGGTCATCAGTTCAGCATCCAAACTTGAGAACTCACCGACAGCACACCTCACATGGGTCCACCCAGAGAGTGAGCTCCTTTGGCAAGCCCAGGTCACTATACAAGATGCAGCTGTTTTCACAGGCTTTCAGGACATCAGGATCAACTCTCTGAAATTTATTGACACGAATACATCTACAACAAAGTGGAGTTATATTAATGGATTTAAATGAATTTAATCATAAACGCCGTTAACATCTATTCATATTTGCCAAGGTGACTAATAAAATAGTAATAAAAAATACCCTGGTAGAGAACCTAGGAGCATATCTATCCTAAACAGATAATAAATGTGAACTACAGACACAGAGGCAGCCTGAAAAAAAGATGGCACCTATGTGAGCCCAAGAAAATCACTAGTACTGCGTCTACCTCAGTCTACCCAGAGACTTGACTACCCATGTACATTAAATGAGCAAGGAGTATGAAAGTTGCATGAAATTTAAGAACTCTGAAGACGAAAGTTTCTATAGGCCAAGTTCCTATACAAAAAAATCTCTAACAAAAGGCCTCATCTAATGTTTCAGATGATATTTGGAAATGCTTATGACAAGTTCTGATCTGTCATTAACTTGCTTTTATATCTCAGATAATAAAGTGGTAAGATGACACCCTTGCTTTACCTATAACTGTTCTATATACGGGATAAGTGAAGGACACAGATTCATTCATATCACATACTAATGATTAAAATACCTAACATGTTATTGGCTTATTTCATTTAACTTCTATTTACCCAAGGACTTTTATTTAAATAGCTGTCAAAATTAAGTGAGGAAAATTTCTAAACCAATAAAGCCTCTGTCTCACCTTTTTTTAACCTATTATACCACACCTACCTAATGGAATATTTAAAGGTGGCTTAGAGTAAATACAAAAAATATGCATTCTGTTTAATGTTAAATAAGCATTCTGATTAAGTAGGGAAATAGGGCCTATGAAGGAAAAGTATTTACTGCCTACAATCAAGAATCAATCAAGAGAATTTGGATTTCAGCACTAATCCTAGTATTTCTCAGGTGAGCTTAGTTAAGTCACTGTATCTCTTCCTCAGACCTGAAACTATAAAACACGGAAATACAAGTTAATTGATAAATAGTAATTATACTGTAAAACATAATGATATAAAGACTACATGTGCTATTTAAAGTTTTTGTAAAAGTTAAGTTATTAGTTGGTTTTAATTTCTATTTAAAAAATGAAAATTTCTCAATAGAATAACTAGGAATACGTGTTTCTACATAATATTAATAAAAACGCTTTTTTAAAATTTATTATGCAATGGACAATTTCCTAAATGCTTTGCATGTATTAACTCTTAATTCTCATGATCATCCTGTGAGTTACTTTTTTTCCTCAGCATAAAGAAAAAGGGAGGCAGAGAGAGTTTGAGTAACTTCCCCAAAATTATACAGCTAGTAAGTGATGGATCTAGGGTTCAAATCCAGGCCACTAGACTCCAAAGAGCAAGTTATTTCCCTAATACTCAACTCTGTTTATACGTACCTATCTTAGCATCACCATTAACTATATAACAAAGGAGAAGTGAGAAAAATTATTTTCTAGTATGTAAAATACTGCTTAGTCCTTTTAAAAACATGGTCTTATGGTATAGATTCTAATATTATATAGGGTAATTCGAAAGATCCCACGTGCTCTGGGACCAAAAGCGGTTAAGGATAAAAAGATATATCTTAGATGTGTTTTTCATATCTACAATGAAGGTGATAACAGGCTCTAAGCTTACAAATTATATATAAATATAGATGCTTAAACAGAGACTATGCTTCAACAAAATCTGCATACCTTACATATTTTGTACTGTTTTTTTCACTCTACATACTGAGTACTTACCCATTAACTACTCTTCGAAAACAAAATTTTAAAAGTTGCGTAAAAATATTCTCATTTACTTAATGTTGACAGTTTAGTTCTTTCCAATTTTTGCAATTACAAAGTGTAAGAAACATCCATATTCATACGTTTGTCTGCATTTCTAATTATACTTCTAGAATAGATTCTTGGGAGACTTATTGTTCAAAAGGTATGACTATTTTTACAGGTCTTGATAATATTGCCAAATTGCTCTCCACACGTATCTTATTTATATCGCAGCAAAACAATTTCAACTTACAAACATTTTGTAAGAGAAAGAACACTCCAGCTACTCTATGGACTGAAGAGTCTCCACCTAGTCTATGGACTGAAGTTTCCACTAACTTGGTTAATCTTATATTCCATTCATTTTTATAATAGTAACAACCCACTATTAAGTCTTTAGAGTTTTCTACTTCAAATACAGCTTTAAAATGACTCAGTAATGATACTTCTGATCACATGCCAATTTAATCTTGTTTCAGTTTTTTTCTCAAGTTTTTAGAATTAATGGAAATGAAATTGTACAGCTTGACCTTTAAGTATTTACTTGACAGTGCCTCCTTTTTCAGTAATAGTATGGTGGCTTGGCACTTCCAAAAAGCCTTCATCCAATGTCAATTAAATCGAAGTAAAAAGCCTCAGCAGTTCTAACTTACAAAAGCTGTTCACTCTATCAGAAATGAAAATACACAGAAAAAAATTAAGAGAATCAAGTGATAAGATAAAAAATGACTTGAGCCTGTGTAAGCATGTACATTTCTATTTTAATTCACATTTTCCAATTTACTGGAAATGTCTTTGGATTTAAAATGAAAAGGAAAATATTCTATTTTGATTCTCTTATTGGCAATAGAACACAAGCTCACCTGATTTTCAGTACATGAGAAATTAGCAAATAATATGTTTGCCTCCTTTCTAGACTCCTTGAATAGTCCTGTACTTTCAAGAGCTCAGTGGCAGAAAGGAAGTCCTTCTGACATCAAAGCACAAAGTGTTGATTTGTGTAGGAAACTTTGGGGACATCAATATAAACAAATAAAAGAGAATTTCTGTAGTTATCACTATAGTCACTGCTCCACTTTTATTTCTTGTGGCCACATCCACAAATGGGACAGTGTTTGACAGCTGAGTTTAGCAGAACATTCTCAGCTGAGGTTCCTGAGCAGTCACATAAATACTAGAGTGAGCATGCCAGGGCATGTTTTATAGGAGTCTGCTCTTCTTTACTTTAAGCTATAAATGTACCTTATAAAGCAGAGTACAAAAGACAGCTGCAAGTGAGAATTATCTTCCTTCTCAGTGCCAAAACAGTGGTAGCACTGCGGTGTGCAGAAAGCCCATGAAAATATGGGGTCATGTAGACCTGAGTTCAAATCCCAGAACTTTGGCCAGGCATGGTGACTCACGCCTGTAATCCTAACATTCTGGGAGGCAAAGGCAGAAGATCGCGTGAGGCCAGGAGTTTGAGACTCACCTGGGTAACATAGCGAGATCCCACCTCTACAAATTTTTTTTTTTTTAAATTAGCCTGGTGTGTTGGCGCATGTCTATAACCCTAGCTACTTGGGAGTCTGAGGCAGTAGAACTGCTTGAGCCCAGGAGTTTGAGGCTGCAGTGAGCTCTGGTTAATACCAATGCACTCTAGACTGGGTGACAGAGCAAAAACAATACCACACACACACAAAAAAGCCCCCAAAAAAGCAAATCCCAGAGCCAGCATTTACTAGTCGTGGATCACAGGTGAGTTACATTCGTCTAGAAAATAGTTACACTGGCTTCTACCACAAATACATAAATGAGATTATTCTTGTATTAACAACGTATCAGGTGTCTTAATAATCTGAGTTTCCTTTTTCCATAAAACTTTTTTTTCAAAGAGCATAGATCATGTAATTTACTTTTAGATACAAGATTCACTTCTTTCAACTCCTACCATGCCCATTAATGTGTTATTAGGGGTCCTCTAGAATTGTGAAAATCCCTAAGTACATGTGATAAACAGAAATGCACTATTACGAGCCAGGCTATAACCACAAAAGACTAACTCCTATGACCCCATAGCATTGGCCCCCTGTGTCCAGGCAATGGGACTCCACCACTCCACTAACAAATACTTGTTTTAAAATGAGTAAGGAGAAAACATACAAACACCCCAGAGTTCTATATTTTGCAGATGAAACACCTGTAGACATGGTCTGCACACCCTTCAATCATCTGGCCTTGAACCCACCTCAGGGGTTGATCAGCCTCTGCTTAATCCAATCTAATCCTTTACCTGTAGGCCTGTCCTTTCGATGGTTTTTCTGGATACCAGTGATTTTTATATTTTTCTTGAAGTATTAGGGTCAATTTCTCAGCAAACCTCTCAACTGCCTCTTTTTTCAACTTATCATGTTTTCGAACTAGCCTTGTGAAAAAGAAGACAACGGCAGCAATTTCGTTCTTCATTTTTTTTTCCCTGCAAAGATAAAACATGTTTTCTCAAAAAACCAAAATAAAAAAACTGGGAAGATGAAGCTCTGTAAGATATACTTCCTTTACAGCTCTCCCCTTCTCCTCCTTCCAATTTTATCTTGTATTTCTTTGGCTTATATCTGGAGTAGAGAACAATCTACTTATCTTTATGCCATAAAGGCCTTATTATAAAATACTACTTAAAAATCTTATAACTTAGCTTCATGGAGAAGTTCCATAA
This sequence comes from Theropithecus gelada, assembly GCF_003255815.1. NCBI lineage: Eukaryota > Metazoa > Chordata > Mammalia > Primates > Cercopithecidae > Theropithecus > Theropithecus gelada. Next base: position 45,525,547 of record NC_037670.1, on the reverse strand, counting down.
ACAGAGCACATTACTCCTGTTGGCTAAAATAAAACCAGATCTATCAGTAAAAGAAAAGTACTATAATAAATGATACTACAACACAGATTTTACTGTGTGTCAATATTTAGCTGCGATAATCTAAGTTTAAAATTCTGTGAAATGATTTGAACTTTAAAACATAAAAAAAGTCTACTTTAAAATCTAGAACTGTAGAGTTGTTTTATAACAGAAAAGTTCGGCAGTTCCTAAAAAGGTTAAACATAGAGTTATCATATGACGCGGTCAATTCTACTTCTAACTATTTGCCCAAGAGAAATGAAAACACATGTCCACACCAAAATCTTGTACAGAAATGCCCATAGCAGTATTCATAATAACTAAAAAGTGAAAACAAGCAATATGCCTACCAACTAAGGAATGGACAAATACTGTGGTACACACATGTATGGAATATTACTCAGCAATGAAAAGGAATGAGTACTAATACAAGCTACAATATGGGTGAACCTTGAATACAGAAATGCCCACAGCAGTATTCATAATAGCTAAAAAGTAAAAACAATCTACTATGTTTACAAACTAAAGAATGGACAAACACTGCGGTATACACATGTAATGGAATATTATTCAGCAATTAAAAGGAATGAGTACTAATATAAGCTACAACATGGATGCACCTTGAATACATCAAACTAAGGGAAAGAAGTCAGTCACAAATGACCACATATTGTACGATTCTATTGATATGAAATATCCAGAATAAGCAAATCTATATAGACAGAAAACAGATTAGTGGCCTAGGGGTAAGTGGGATGCCGAGAAAAGGAGCATTGCTAATAAGTACAGAGTTACTTTGTGGGGTGATAAAAATATATACTAAATTTCACTATAGTAATGGTTGTACAACTTTGTGAATACACTAAAACCACTGAACTATACATTTTAAATGAGTGAATTGCCTGGTATATAAATTAAACCTCAAAAGTGTTATACATAAAAAACTTCAGCATTGACTTTCCGTAAGTACTCTTTCAGGGAGAGATACATTTATCCAGAAGTTAAGAGACACAGAAAATAGTGGCTCTATCAGGACATATTTAAGAAATGGAAATTCAAGTCACCCACAGAAAAACAAACTAAAAAAATAATCAGAGATTTAGCTACATTTTGGATTGCCTCAAAGGACTTTAAAAATGGTATATCTGATTTACCATTGATTTATCCTTAAAGGCAAACCCTTGTCCTAAGATTGTTTTGATGTATGTTCTGTCTCTACTCAGTGAGCTCATTCATCTGGCTGCTGTAACCTGGAGTTATTAAGATGCTGCATTCAGTAAGCAACATCACCTTTTTAGGGAGCCAATTACGTATTAAAGACATGCAGCCTCTGCTATGTTTAGCATAAAAACGACTAACCTAGCAGTAGTTTGTGTTCCCACATTTCAAAAAAAAATAAAGCTGATTATTAGCTTTCTTTTCTCAAACTGCTCAAGTCTCTCTTCAGAATGTGACTCCTTTACTCCAAGTGCAAATTCAAACAAGGAACCTCACTGTGAAATAAATTCTACACAGTTATCTGAGAGGTGTGCTGGTAGCCACAGATAGCCTGATGCTGGAGGGGAAGGCACAAATCTTCCTTCCAGAACCCTAGAATGACAAATTCACCTTCTACAGCCAGCTACCAGGCACTGGGCATGGGTCCACACACGAGTGTGCAAGTACACATAACCCCATAACCCCAGCTCACCACGACTGCTGTGCAGCCTCCTCCTGAAAAATGTGAGCCATTTCCACTTTATAAAGCTATATTTATATTCCACCACCATACGATGGAAAAGAAACCCCAAGGCAATTTAACATACGGGTTGGGAAGAAAGTTTTGCTGATGGAACTACATTAGCCTCCACTCCAGCAAAGCAAACAAGGAACCACACTAAAGAAATTTACTGAATCTTTAACTAGATCATTCTCCTCATTCATTACATTTGCCAACTATGTGCCATATATCTGAGTTCTGCATTTTTGTTTGCTCTGCTTCATATAAAAAAAAGACGAAGGGAAGAACCACTTAGTGGTTGCTTTTGGTTGTAACACAAGATGACTCATTTGGACTTTGTTTTCCCCGTTTGAAGAAATGATGGCTGGAACAGCTGAAAAAGAAGCCCACTCCCACCAGTATTCTAGGAGTACCAAAAGGTGAAAGAGGGAGAGTTACAGTCAGGGAGAGAACCACCAGAGGCAAGCAGGGCCAAGAAGACCTCAGGCGTCTTGAGTGAGTAGGCGTCCTCCACCCACACTCAGAGCAAAAGGCTCCCATTTTAAATATCGCACGGTGACGTCATCCTGGGACCTCGTCACCGCGGCGGCTGCTCCTCAAGTTCTACTTTGTTCCACAAGGCTCCTCTGCTCACGGCTGCGTGGATAAAACCCAAAAGGAATGAAGCTCGGCCTCGCAGGAGTTTATAACTTTGTGCTTTTCCCTCCCTTGTAACGAAAAGCTAATCGCAAACGCTTCTAGGAACACATTTTTCTCCTGATAGACGTTCCCAAGGTGGAGGGCGCGAGAAGACTGGCCCGTGGGGGAGAGGAGCCCCTGCCCGGCCTCGGCGGCGCCACAAAGCCGGCTCCAAACCACGAAGAGGGGAGCTAATTTTCCAAGGGGCCAGGAGTTGGACTTTTCGAAGCCATCGAAAGCTGCTGCTAGGCTCTCCCGCCGGGGTTGTAAGAGAGGTAGGTGAGGAGGCATCACACATCTCCACCCACTCTTGAAAGAACCGCCTTGAGCTGCGCCCAACTTCTGCAATCCCGGTTTTCCCCAAGTTCAAGGGGAAGGGCCCTGGCGCCCAATGCCCAGCCTCCCCGACAACATCCTCGCCAGGGTGCGCCCGCCCCGCCGGCCCCGCGGCTCCGCGGTCCCCGGCGGGCGGCCCTGGGTTCGAGGACCCGGCTTCCCGGAGGCGCGACTCTCCAGCAAACAAGCGGGGCTCCAGAAAACCCACCGACGCGAAGGGGGTGGGCAGAAGGTGGGAAGCGGCGGGGCTGTCGCCCACCCGGAGGCGGAAGATAACGCGCTGTGGAACGTGGCAGGAGCCTTGAGGCGGCGTCTTTTTCCTCAGGCGCCCGCCGAGGGTCCCGCGGAAAGCCTCGCGGGCCGCCCTCGCGGCCCGCAGCCCTGCTCTGGCCCCGAGCGGGAGCCCATGCAACCTGGTTCCATCCCTTGCCCCTCCCCTGTCCCCGGTGCGCCGCCCGCCAGCGAGCCTTCGACGTGGCCGCAGGGGCGCCGGGACCACCCTCCCCCGATACCCACAGCCCCGCCATGTCTGCCTTTCCCCGGCCCGGTCTCCTCACCGCCGCTGCCGCCGCCGCTCTCCGGCCGGAGATTCGGCGGCCCAGACCGTGTCCTGGCCGGGAACTGAGGGCTCCGCCTCAACGGGCCCGCGCTCGGCAACAGGGAGCGCAGCGAGCCTCGTCCGGCGCGTGCGGCTCCCGCGTCGTCGGGCGGCCAAGCGCGCGTTGAGAGGACTGGCGGGCGGGCGAGCGCGCACACGAGCGAGCTCAGCCCCAAAGCGGCGCGCAGGGGGCTCGCGGCCCGGAAGAGGGGAGGGGCGATGACCCGGGAAAGGGTTGGCGCCGCGCGGGATCGGCTCGCGCGCCTGAGGGGCGGTGCCGGGGGCGGGGCTTCGCCGCGAGGCCGCCCCTGAGCCCCGGGCCTAGCCGCACCGGAGGCGACACACCCTCGCCCTGTCAGGAGCCAGGCGCAGATCCTCGACCGCGACGGCGCGGTCCGTAGCACCGTGGGCTTCCCTCCCCGGCAAAGAGCGGCGCTGAGGGCCTGTGGAACCTCCGCCCGGCCGCCCTACGTGCGTCAGCGCCTTCGGGGGGTCGCGCGGGCTGGGTCCTTTCGGCTGTCTCGGCCTTTTGTTTCCCCCTCAGGTCTCTCCACGCTGCACTTGACACCCTCAGGGCTGGATGGCGAGTGCTAGACCCAGCTCTCTAGACCCGGGGTTTCATGGGGGCACGGACTCGACGGGAAGGGGGACTTTGCATTTATGGACAGATCCTCATCCTTCTTGCTGTCGTTAATTACACGCGCGTTCGCCGTGCAGCCGCCCTGCCGTATTTTAGGCGGTTGTTGGCACTCCTAGTTGGGCCCTTCCCTGGCCCGTCACAGCAGGGACTGCCTCCTGTGGACGCTTGTGTGCTGCCCTGGCACCGGCCACTGTGTTTTGCACAAAGGAGAGGTTCCAAGGATGCTGGCTAAAGGAATGAAGCCTTGAGAGTCCAGGCTTTCTATTTCTGAGCCACTCTACTCAAGGACTTCCCAGATGGAAAGCTTCATCTTTGAGCAAATACAAATATGGAGAGGGAACATTAACTTTCTGAAGAAAAGAAGGAACATCTTTGTCAACCTTTTATATTGAGTTAGCACCATGGTCTTAGTTTTGGGAAAGCACTTTCATACGTCCAACTGGCGGGAGAAATACAAGATATTCCTACCTTTTTATTATGATTTTTAAAAGAGGGCTAAAACACGCTGTAAATTACTTGAGAACTGAATGTTCAAGTTATACATACATTGGCCAGATTCCTTACTGCCCACTAGGCCTGGGAGCGTGTTTTCAGCTCAGTTGTATGAATGTTTTAAATTTTTATTACTGATGTTTGTTGTTATAGCCTATTAGCAATTCAAAATGATAATTTTTTTAGCAGCAATAAATATACCATCCCCCAAACAGTACAATAAACTTTATTTGTAGAAAAAAAAATTACACTGTTCTAGGACTAAGTCTACTTACTGGTACATTTAAAGAGGATATTTACACCTTGGAGTCTTCTAGGAGGTGTGAAGGTGTTTTTATTTTAAAATCATAAGCTGATAAGGTTATTTTTACACATAAAGGCCTTTAATTCTGCAGTTTCATAAAATAGCTAGGTAACCACCCACATTACTCAAAATTTGTCCAGAAATTTCTATAGTTTAGGATTAGTATTTTGTGTAGTATTTATAAATCTATGGTCCACATTTTCCAGTCTTAGAGCAGTACCATATTCAAAAAACACCGGCAAGAACCTGAAACCCAATTTCAAAATGACTTTTAAAAAATTCTCAGGCTGGGCACTGTAGCTCATGCCTGTAATCCCAGCACTTTGGGGGATCAAGGAGAGAGGATCACTTGAGCCCAGGAGTTCAAGACCAACCTGGCCAACACCATGAAACCCAATCTCTACAAAAAATACACAAATTAGCCAGATGTGGTGGCACGCTGCTGTAGTCTCAGATACTCTTGAGACTGGGGTGAGAGGATCACCTGAGCCCAGGAAATTGAGGCTGCAGTGAGCTATGATGACATCATGGCACTCCAGCCTGGGTGACAGAGCAAGACTCTGTGTAAAAAAAGAAAAAAATTTCTCACAGCTGAACACTGTGAAATAGACACATAGCAAACAATGTATCTTAAACAGTTTTTCTCTCATCCACTTCTCTTGCACACACAGTATTTGTTTTTGTCTCTTTCAAAACTTGATCTACTCTTGTGTGCTTCAGATGCTTTGCCCCAGCTCTCTTTCCTTCTGAGTTGGAATCACAAAATCACAAATGAATTGGTCTGGCAGGGCAAAGCCCTCCTCTTTATGGGACTGGAAGAGGAGAGTTGCTATGAACTAAATGTTTGTGTCCCTCACAATGTTCATATGTTGGAGAATAAATCCCCAATGTGATGGTATTTGGAGGTGGGGCCTTTGGGAGATACTTAGGTTCTGAGGGTGGAACCTTCATGAATGGGATTAGTGCCCTTATAAGTGGAAGCATGAGAGAGATGATCACTCTCTCTGCTCTCTTGCCAAGTGAGGATACAAGCAGAAGTCAGCAAACCAGGAAGCATACCTTCACCAGACACCGGATCTGCTGGCACCTTGATCTTTAACTTCCCCACCTCCAAACTGTGAGAAATTTCTCTTGTTTACAAGGAAAGAAAAGAAAAAAAACAGTCTTGGGTACCATCTTCTCAATTCACTTGTCAAGTTTGAATCTGAATACAAACCACTTTTTTTTTTTTTTGAGACACAGTCTTGCTCTGTCCTCCAGGCTGGAGTGCAGTGGTGCAATCTCGGCTCACTGCAAGCTCCACCTCCCAGGTTCATGCCATTTTCCTGCCTCAGGCTCCAGAGCAGCTGGGACTACAGGCACCAACCACCATGCCCAGCTAATTTTTTGTATTTTTAGTAGAGACGGGGTTTCACTGTGTTAGCCAGGATGGTCTCTATCTCCTGACCTCGTGATCCACCAAAACAGTCACTTTTATAATGGACATGGAGGATTTTGTGTTATGTTAGTTGCGTTAGCTATGTAGAGAAACTGATATGTAACATAGAGGATGTTACATTACATAGCATATGTTACATTACGCTATGTAACATCAAGGAAAAGTGTGTGCAGCCTTCTGGGGCCTTTGGAGGTCCAACAAGTAGGATCCAAGACTATAATTTGAAGAACACTTCAACACATTTCTTCAAAAATGTCCCGGATTTAGCCATGTAACTAAATTAAAATAAACTAAATCTACTTCTCTTGCGTTAGCTTCTTAAATATCCATAAAGCAGCAGTGGTTAAAATATAAGGATAAAGAAAATTTGCTATCTTCATTATTTTCTCCATTACATCATGCAATAGAACTGACTTCCAAAAGTCAAAACACAAACTCTCTTGATGAATGAGGCAATGGAAACTGGGCACACCAACCTCCTATTTTGAGTTGTGTTTTAACTGTAGAAACTGTCCTCCCTACCTCAAAGAGGCCTCAAACTTGGCTCATCTTTTTCAGAAGAAAATGTTTTGATCAAACTTTTCATATTATTGTTTGATAATTGGTTAGGATTTATGTGAACTAGGTTAGGGTGATGTATAACTTACGATACTTGAGTGGGCTAGACACTCTATGCTTAGGTAGAGCTTCATATTGGAAATCCCTGGTGTAAAATTTCCCTGCTTGGCAGGAGAGGTGCCATTGTTGTTGTTGTTGTTGTCGTTGTCGTCGTTGTTTGGCAATACTCTCTTATTGTCCATGCTAGCAGAGAAACTGACTTTTATTAGTGAGTAATGCATAAACTCCTATCTTTATTTTAGTATATGTGCTGCCAAAGCAAGCACAACTCCTATCTTTATTTTAGTACCACAAAATTAAGAATATAAGAATATAGGTATTCAGGCATACCTCAGAGATATTGCGAGTTCAGTTCCAAACCACCACAATTAAGTGAATATTGCAATAATGCAAGTCACACACTTTTTGATTTCAACTGCATATTAAAGTTATGTTTACACTATTTGTAGTCTATTAAGTGTGCAGTAGCATTATGTCTAAAAAGTGCTTAATTAAAAAATATTTTATTGCTAAAAATGCTAATGATCATCTGAGCCTGCAGGGAGTCCTAACCTCTCCGCTGGTGGAGGTCTTGCCTCGATGTTGGTGACTGCTAACTAATCAGTGTGGCGGCTGATGAAGGTTGGGGTGGCTGCGGCACTTTAAAAAAAAGACAGTAATGAAGTCTGCTCCATTGATTGACTCTTCTTTTCATGAAAGATTTCTCTGGTAACTTGCGATGTTGTTTGGTAGCATTTTACTCACAGTAGAACTTCTTTCAAAATGGGAGTCCGTCTTCTCAAACCCTGCTGCTGCTTTATCCTAAGTTTACGTAATATTCTAAATTCTATGTTATCATTTCAACAATGTTCATAGCATCTTCACTAAGAGTAGATTCTATCTCAAAACACCATTTTGTAGCCAGGCACCGTGGCTCACACCTGTAATCCCAGAAACTTGGGAGGGATCGCTTGAGTCCAAGGAGTCAAAAGGCTGCAGTAAGCCATGATCACACAACTGCACTTCAGCCTGGGCAACAGGAGACACTCCTCATTCATTCACATTTTATCATTAAATTACACCAATTCAGCCACATCTTCAGGGTCCACTTCTAATTCTCTTGCTATTTCCACCCCATCTGCAGTTACTTCCTCCACTGAATTCTTGAATCTCTCAAAGTCATTCATGATGGTTGGAATCGGCTTCTTCCAAACTTCTATTAATGTTGATATTTTAACTTTCTCCTATGAATTGCGAATGTTTCTAATGGCATCTACAATAGTAAATCCTTTCCATAGGTTTTCAATTTACTTCGCTCAGAGCCATCAGAGAAATCACTACCTATGACAGCTATAGCCTTATAAATATAGTTATTTTTCTTTTCTTTTTCTCTTCTTTTTCTTTTTTTTTTTTTTTTTTGAGATGGAATCTTGCTCTGTCGCCCAGACTGGAGTGCAACGATGCAGTCTTGGCTCACTGCAACCTCCGCTTCCTGATTAAAGCAATTCTCTGGCCTCAACCTCCCGAGTAGCTGGGATTACAGGCACACACCACCACACCCTGCTAATTTTTGTAATTTAGTAGAGACAGGGTTTCACCATGTTAGTCAGGCTGGTCTCGAACTCCTGACTTTGTGATGTGCCCACCTCGGCCTCACAAAGTGCTAGGATTACAAGCATGAGCCACCACTCCCAGCCATGAATGTATTTCTTAAATAATAAGACTTGAAATTCTAAATTCTAAATTATCCCTTGATCCATGGGCTGCACAATGGATGTTGTGTTAGAGGGCATGAAACAACATTAATCTCCTTGTAGATATCCATCAGAGCTCTTGGGTGACTCTTCATGCCCTCTAACACAACATCCATTGTGCAGCCCATGGATCAAGGGATAATTTAGAATTTAGAATTTCAAGTCTTATTATTTAAGAAATACATTCATGGCTGGGAGTGGTGGCTCATGCTTGTAATACTAGGTAAATTATCAATGAGCAGTAATATTTTAAGAGGAATTTTTTTTCTGAGCAGTAAGTCACTTAAGTAGGCTTATTTTAAGTAGGCTTAAAATATTCAGTAAACCATGTTGTAAACAGATGTGCTGTCATCTAGGCTTTGTTGTTTTATTTCTAGAACATAAGCAGAGAAGATTTGGCACATTTCTTAAGGGCCCTAGGGTTTTCAGAATGGTAAATGACCACTGACTTCAACTTAAAGTCACCAGCTGCATTATCCCCTATTAAGAGAGTCAGCCAGGCTGGGCGCAATGGCTCAAGCCTGTAATCGCAACACTTTGGAAAGTTGAGGTAGATGGATCACTTAAAACCAGGAGTTCGAGACCCACATGGCGTTCAAGGAGTTCAAGACCAAGAGTTCAAGACCAATAGGAGGTCATGGCCTATATGATGAAACCCCATCTCTACTAAAAATACAAAATACAAAATTAAAATACAAAAATTAGCTGGGTGTGGTGGTGCATGCCTGTAATCCCAGCTACACAGGAGGCTGAGGCAGAAGAATCGCTTGAGCCTGGAAGGCAGAGGTTTCAGTGAGCCAAGGTGGTGCCATTGTACTCCAGTCTGGCAACCTGGGTGACAGAGCAAGGCTCTGTTTCAAAAAACAAAAGAGAGAGAGCCAGGCTATGCTTTGAAGATCTGAAGCTAGGCACTGACTTCTCTCTAGTTATGAAGGCCTAGATGGCTTCCATTATAAGATTGCTTTGTCTCCATTGAAAATGTGCTGTTTAGTGTAGTCACCTTCAACCATGTTCTTAGCTAGATCTTCTGGATAAATTGCTTCAGTTTTTCTATCAGCATTTGCTGCTTCGCCTTGCACTTTTATGTTATGAAGATGGCTTTTTTCCATAAACCTCACGGACCAACCTCTGGTAGCTTCCAACTTTTCTTTTCTTTTTTTTTTTTTTTGAGACAGAGTCTCGCTCTGCCGCCCAGGCTGGAGTGCAGTGGCCGGATCTCAGCTCACTGCAAGCTCCGCCTCCTGGGTTTACGCCATTCTCCTGCCTCAGCCTCCCGAGTAGCTGGGACTACAGGCGCCCGCCACCTCGCCCGGCTAGTTTTTTGTATTTTTTAGTAGAGACGGGGTTTCACCGTGTTAGCCAGGGTGGTCTCGATCTCCTGACCTCGTGATCCGCCCGTCTCGGCCTCCCAAAGTGCTGGGATTACAGGCTTGAGCCACCGCGCCCGGCCCTTCCAACTTTTCATCTGCAGCTGCCTCACCTCTCTCAGCCTTGGTAGAATTGAAGAGACTTAGGGGCTTGCTCCGGATTAGGCTTTGGCTTAAGGGAATGTTGTGGATGGTTTGACTTCTATCCAGAAACTAAAAATTTCTCCATATCAGCAATATCATGCTATCTTATCGTTCGTGTATTCCCTGGAGCAGCACTTTTAATTTCCTTCAAGAAATTTTTTTTGTATTCACAACTTGGCTGACTGGTTGGTACAAGAGCCCTACCTTTCAGCCTGTCATCCGCACTAAACTTAATCATCTGTAGCTCTTGATTTAAAATGAGAGATGTGTGACTCTTTTTTTTATTTGGAGACCATTGTAGGGTTATTAATTGGCCTAATTTCAATGTTGTTGTATTTCAGAAATGGAGAAGCCCAAGGAGAGGGAGAGAGACAGTGGAATGGCTAAGGTCGGTGGAGCAGTCAGAACATATGTGACATTTATCTATGAAGTTAACTGCCTTATATGGGTGCGTTTCATGGCACCTCATAACAATCAAAATAGTAACATCAAAGATCACTGATCACAAATTACCGTAACAGAGATACTAATTTTGAAAAAGTTTGAAATTTTGTGAGAATTACCAAAATGTGACACAGCGACACAAAGTGATCACAAGCTGTTGGAAAAATGATGCTCATACACTTGCTTCACACAAGGTTGTCAAAATCTTCAATTTGTGAAAAAAACATGCAATATCTGCAAGTTCCAATTAGGTGAAGGGCCATAAAACTAGATGTGCCTGTATTCAATTAGCAAGAGGTTCAGAAATATTGTAAAAAAATAAAATAAAATAACTGCTTGAAATACAACTGCATTAATCAGGGTCCTCTGGAGTCAGAACCAATAGGAGGCACAGAGAGAAAATAAACAAATAATTTTTAAAAAAAGACAGAGAGGAGAGATTTATTTTAAACAATTGGCTCATGCAGTTGTGGGAGTTAGCAAGTTCGAAATCTATAGGGCAAGCTGGCAGGCCGGAAACTCAGGCAAGAGTTGAAGTTATAGTCTTAAACCCAAAATCCACTGGCAAGATTTTTATGTTATGGTTTTGAGGCAGAATTTCTTCTCCAAGAAACCTCAGTTTTTGCTCTTAAAGTGTTCAACTGATTGATATCCACCCACATTATTCAGGGTAATCTCCTTTACTTAAAGTCAACTGAGTATAAATATTAAGCACATTCACATCTAGCAATCTGGATGTGGGCACCGTAGCTTAGCGAAGTTGACACGTAAAATCAACCATCACAACAACCTTCATTCAATAGCATTTTCTTACAGGCATGATGATAAATAGGTTTTAAAACATAAATCCCCTAGTGAACAACATAAAGCATGCTTTTATTAAGAAAACAAATTACCTTGCTTTCATTTTTCTTAGCTCTTTTCAGTCAATTGTGTGGTAGTGAGGACGGGGTGGGGATGGGGGAAGGAGGATTGGATGTCTGTTTTCAGGAGGATCTGCAGCATAACCATCTCAAATATTTGTGCTAAAGCATTGGGAACAGTGCACACATTAGAAAGGATCAAAAGGAAACAATAAATTGCTCACAATCCAGTTAAATATATTGCGATAAATTAATGTGACCCCTGCAAAATTCAGGTGTTGCTGATGCGATCAACAGTATCAAGAGGTGGGAGCTTTAGAAGGTAATTAGGCCATGAGGGCTTCTCTCTCATGAACAGGATTAGGTGCCCTTATAAAAGGGCTTGATGGAGGCTGTTCATCCCACTTACCTTCTGCCATGTGAGGGCACATCATTCCTCTTCTCTGGAGGATGCACCTCTCACCAGATAATAGAACCTGCTGGCACCTTGATCTTGGACTTCCCAGTCTCCAGAACTGTGATAAATAAATTTCTGTTCTTTATAAATTACTCAGTTCCAAGTATTTTGTTGTAGCAGCACAAACAGACTAAGACATATGTGAGCAATCTACTTTACACATTACAAGTTGTATTATGAATTAAATACCACATAAAAGTATAAAGACAATAATGGTGTAAGTATATAATAAAAGGGTTTGTATGTGGTTGGGCTCCCAGCTGAAAGGAAGTTTCACAGGCTTATGAGGACATCATTGCAAACCTTCTTTGTAATTTTCTGATACAGACTGGTGGAAAGGCATAAACATAAAGAAATTGCCTCTGAGGCAGAGTCACTCCTTTAATACAGGCAACATCAGTTGCACCACAGAGATGGCGAGAATTAATCAGATTCACACAGCAAGTCCTGACACTTGATGGCTTAATTAGGGTGATTACAGGTAGGCTTTTAAAATTCTGCTTTGTCAGCAGATGACCCAATAAAATGTTACCATAAAGAGCTTGTTCCCACCCCACCCCAGCCCAGGAGGAGCTCAAAACTTGGACTATAGTTAATACATTAATAATGTTTGTGATGTGGTTGGCAAAATATTTTGTAACGATGTGCTTATAAAGGTAATTGGAGGTAATTGCAGCAAGTCAGGTTTTTCTTTACCTTGTAGGAAGTTACAACTAACTCTTTTTGTGATATGAAAAGACATATCTATACCTATATATAATGCATATATCTATATGCTTTATTTCAGGGGGGCATGAAAAGAGATTTATGACAGAAAATTTTTTGTCAGTGTTTTTATCCTAGCTTAATATGCTCACAAATAACTTTTTTTTTCAGAAGGAAAGTTGGTGAGATTAATAAACTATGATGTGTATCATTAGCAATGACCAAAACACAGTGGAGGTATTATGTATAGAAGGAAAGAGAGTAGAACGAAGTTGTTAGGTTGGTGACTCTGTTTTGTTTTTGTTTGTAATTGTAGACTTGTAAATATTGAACTATCATGGAGCTAAGGAATGAATAGGAGAGAATAATTCTTCTCACTGAATGTTCAACATAAACACAACATAAAAAGGTGCACCTTTCTAAGAAACTAAAATGTTTCAGAGCAAAAACCATTGGGAGAATATATTCACTGCTCCTTCAATATGGGTGTATAGCTTATGCTAATTTCACTGGGCGTTCTCAAGTATATAATCTGTTTAATTTGGAATATCTAAAATTAAGTGATGACTCTTTTTTTTTTTTTTTTTTTGAGACAGGGTCTTGCTGTGTCACCTAGCTCAAGCAATCTTCCCACCTCAGCCTCCTGAGTAGCTGGGACAACATGCATGTGCCATCATGCGCAGCTAATTTTTGTATTTTTTTGTAGAGATAGGGTTTCACCACATTGCTCAGATGGTTCCTGAACTCCTGGGCTCAAGCCATCCATCCACCTTGGCCTCTCAAAGTACTGAGATTATAGGTGTGAGCCACTACACCCAGCTGAAGTGATGACTCTTTATTTTGGAAGTATTTATTTATTCTGGACCCTTTATTTCTTTGATGTATTTTTTAATTCGATTTTATTATCTTATAGACAGATAATTCATTAAATACATAACTGAATGTTTTAAACAATATTTTGGTTTGTGTGCTTACTGATATATTTGTAGTCACAAATCAGAAAAAAAATTGTAATGTCAGAGAGACTTTCGAAAACAGTTAAGCCCAGAGGCAGCATCACTCGTCTCTTTACATTCATTTCCTCCGTGTTTGAACTCACCCCACGGTTTTGAGTACTGCCTGTGTGAGAGGACTCCCTAATTAATCATTCCAGCTCCCCATAATCCTCTTCAAACTTGTGTATCTAACAATGTAATAGACATCTCCACTTGGATAGCTGATAGGCTTTTCATAAATAACATGTCCCAAGATAAACCCTTGTTTGCCCTTGTCCTGCAACTCCCGCTAATCTTGCCACTCATCTTTGTTACCTCATTATATCTTTTTTCTCCATGGCTCGAACCAAAAATTTTGGAGTCAGCAATGACACCCCTCTTTCCCCAACACCCCATAAGCTACCCCTGAGCAAATCCTCTTGATTCAACCTAATTTTCAACTCTTTTTGAGACACTCAAGTAGCAGTTTTAAATGGTTCAACCCAACGTATCCAGAATCTGACCATTCCTATGTCCATTGTAATTTCCCTAGTTCAAGCTGTTGCATGAACGATTGCAACATTTGTCTAATTGCATTCTACACAGGGTAGTTCACAGTGATCCTTTCCATCGTGTAAGGCTGATCGTGTCATGGCTCTGCCCAAACCCCCATAGGCTCCCCATTTCATCCACAGTAAAAGACAAAGGTCTCACAATGTTCTACTAAGCCCCACAGTAGCTGACCCCTCATTTCCTTTCTCCCCCCAGCCCATACTTTCTCCCTCTCTTGCTTCATCTCCTGCTATACTCCCCTCCCATTTCAATCAAGTCTCATAGTCCGTATTAGTTTTCTATTACTTCCAAAGCAAAAGACCACAAATTGCCACACAGTTAGCAGCTTAAAGCAACATAAATTTATTATCTCACAGTTCTGTAGTTTGGAAGTCTGAACTGTTTTGGCTGTTTCCTGTGTTGGTAGAATCCAGTGCCTTCAGTTTGCAGGACTGAGGTTCCTGTTTCCTCACTGGTGTCACCTAGGGCCCACCCTTTTCTCCCAGAGGACAGTCCTTGCTCACGGGTCCCCAAATCTCAGAGCCAGAAACAGTGCATGCTATCCTCATGTTTGGAATCTCTCTCATGTTTCCCTTCTGCTGAGTCTCTCTTGCTGCAGCCAGAAAAAGTTTTTTGCTTTTAAGGGCTCATGTGACTCTGTTGGACCCACCCTGGATAATCTAGGATAATCTTTTTATCTTAAGGTCTGAAATGCCATTTCCATCTGCAATTTCTTTGCCACAGAATATAACAGATTGACGGGTTCCAGGCATGTGGGCATGGACATCTTTGGGGCACTGCTGTCTGCCTACCATAGGGTCTCTTAGCCACGCATGCTTCCATCTCTGGGCCCATATGCTTGCTGTGCTGCTACCTGGAATATTGTTCCCCTGGATAATTACCCAGCTCATTACACAGCAGGGCCTTGCCCAGGCATCACCAGATCCTATCAGCCTCTCTGACCAGCCTATAAAAGAAACATCCCCTATTACACTTTTTTTTTTTTTTTTTGAGACGGAGTTGCTCTGTGGCCCAGGCTGGAGTGCAGTGGCCAGATCTCAGCTCACTGCAAGCTCCGCCTCTCGCGTTCACGCCATTCTCCTGCCTCAGCCTCCCGAGTAGCTGGGACTACAGGCGCCGCCACCTCGCCCAGCTAGTTTTTTGTATTTTTTAGTAGAGACGGGGTTTCACCGTGTTAGCCAGGATGGTCTGGATCTCCTGACCTCGTGATCCGCCCGTCTCGGCCTCCCAAAGTGCTGGGATTACAGGCTTGAGCCACCGTGCCCGGCCTACACTTTTTTTTTTTACCCCTTAACCTGCTTTTTGTTTTCTTTCTCTAACCACCGTCTGACAAAATATATTTGTTTATCTATTATATGTCTCCCTTTACTAAGACTTTTGGGAGCAGGAACTTTGATTTATTCACTCCTAGATTTCTACTACCTAGACCGGTTTCTTGTACTTGGTAAAATGTTCAATAAATATTTGTTGAATCGCCAAGAAAAGCCCCAGAGGCCCAACTGCATTAATCATGTTTGGGCAAAAAATGTGAATCCACTAACTCTGAATTTATCTAAGGAACTATTTTGTTTTAAACTTATTCATAAGAATACCATTAGTTTGTCAAATGCCTTGCTGAGGTCATTATAGCAACTTCTATAGGTATCTTCTGACGCTCTGAAAGAAAACAATTTATTGTAGATTTCAAAATAGAAAAGGAGAATTCTAATGTTGCTAACACAAAGAAAAGTGTTTGAGGTGATAAATATCCCAATTACCCTGATTTGATCATTACACATTGTATATATGTATCAAAATAGCCATGTACCCCAAATGTATGTACAACTGTGATATATAATTGATATATTAATTTTTAAAAAGAAAACAAGTAGTTTGGCATTACTGTCCTTGGTATACCTAAACTAGCTCAAAGTTTTCATCTCTTTCATCTCTAATTGTTGATAAACTTTTTACTAATCTGTGCTAAAATCTTTAAAGCAGGCCGGGCACGGTGGCTCAAGCCTGTAATCCCAGCACTTTGGGAGGCCGAGACGGGTGGATCACGAGGTCAGGAGTTCGAGACCATCCTGGCTAACACGGTGAAACCCCGTCTCTACTAAAAAATACAAAAAACTAGCCGGGCGAGGTGGCGGGCGCCTGTAGTCCCAGCTACTCGGGAGGCTGAGGCAGGAGAATGGCGTAAAAACCCGGGAGGTGGAGCTTGCAGTGAGCTGAGATCCGGCCACTGCACTCCAGCCTGGGCGACAGAGCGAGACTCGGTCTCAAAAAAAAAAAAAAATCTTTAAAGCGCTCGAGATCAAGTCTGTAGTTTTCGAATCACTTTTCATCTTCTTTCAAAATCAGACATACACCGTTTACAAATTCTTGATATTTCTCTTATATTAAACATTTCCTCATTTAATTACTTATCAGCAGTGTACCCTAAATCTACAAATGATTCTAGCACCAGAGATACTAATCCCCTCAAAGTCACTATTTCTTCTTTTTCTTTAACTCCTCCCCTTAGGACGTTAGCTCTGTTCTTTTTTATTTAAGGTTGCTTTTCTTAGAAAAAAGAATGAAACAAAATGAGATTCTGAAAGTTTTACTTTTGCCTCCATCTGCACTGAGCGGGAGTCTGAACACTTTCTCTGAACTTAGCAAAACAGCTTTTTGAGAACCATCAGCCCATTTTTGACATTTAGCCTTCCCTTCCCCATTGTTGTGGGTTTCAGCCAATGACTTTTTCATTTACAGCTGGTCTACCTTATGCAGTCTCTTCGGTTTCCTGTGCATTTCCCCCTTTTCTTTCTTCATGGGTATTATTATTCATATACAGGCAGACTATTTTTAAGAGTTACTTACCCATTTCTCATGAGCCATTTTCTATTTTAGATCTTTGTCAATGCAAACATACCTATCCCCTTGGAATTAAAACAGGTTTTTAAAAAAATAATTTTTGATCTCATGCTAATTGTAAGCAAGAAAATGTGCTATATACTGCAGAGCAGTTTTTTCTCAAAGTTGGTTCCTGGGCCACCTGAATCTGAACCATGGGGTGGTGATAATGGTATTTATTACCATGCAGATTACCAATTACTCAATCAGAATTGGAAGGGGGTAGATGGGAGACTTGGGAATCAACATTTTTTTTTCTTTATTTCTTACTTAATGAAAAGTTTCCAAAGGAATCAGCATTTTTTTTAGTAAGTTTCTCAGGCTATACTTTTTAAAGCCTGACAACTTTATCTGTCAAGGATATGCAGAAGCACAAGTCCCTGCTGATAAGGAGCTAATACTATATTTAAGATGATGTGGCATAAAAATCACATCAATAATGACTGGCACAAACAATCAGTGCACTTGGGTCAGCAAGTGCAGCTGCTGGGAATGGGGTAGTGGGTGTTAAGGCTGGCTTCATAGAGCAGGTGTTTATTGCTCATAAAAAGCACTCAAGAACTGTTTGTTGAATTAATGACAAGAGCTGTGCTGAAAGGTAAAGAAACCATAATTTTTTTTTAGTTGAGAAAGAACATAGAACACTTTTGTTTCCCCCTGTTATCATATAGTAAAAAGAAATTGAGTTCCAGAAAAGTAATTGACACAATTGCCCCACGTCACACACATGGTGGTATTGAAAGAGAAAAGAAGCAAGGTTTCCTAACTTCAAACTTTGTTCTTTCTCCACTATCGCATAAGAGAATTTGGACTGGCTACAAGCAAGAGGTAAGGCATTTTAAGACCTGGAGTAGGCCGGGCGCAGTGGCTCACGCCTGTAATCCCAGCACTTTGGAAGGCCGAGGTGGGCAGATCACCTGAGGTCGGGAGTTCGAGACCAGCCTGATCAACATGCAGAAACTCCGTCTCTACTAAAAATACAAAATTAGCCAGGCGTGGTGGCTCATGCCTGTAATCCGGGCTACTCAGGAGGCTGAGTCAAGAGAATTGCTTGAACCCAGGAGGCGGAGGTTGTGGTGAGCTGAGATTACGCCATTGCACTCCAGCCTGGGCAACAAGAGCAAACCTCACCTCAAAAAAAAAAAAAAAAAAAAAAAGAACTGGAGTAAATTTAGTTAGATGTGTAATAAATGGGGTGTCATTAACCAACAAGGAAGGACAAAGGACTTGTTACTGAGACACTGATGAAAGACAGGCTAGAAAGGCAAGTTAAGATTGTGAGGCCGCATGTGGCACCTCATGCATCTGGCCTCACCATCCTGTAATCCCAACACTTTGGGAGGCCAAGACAGGAGAATTACTTGAGCCGAAGAGTTTGAGACCATCTGGGAAACATGGTCTCTACAAAATATTTAAAAGTAAATAAAAGATAAGATTGTGAGTCGCTTGAATACCAGAGCAAAAGAAGTAGATATTGGAGAGTTGCTAAAAATTTTGAGACAAGATAAAAGCAATGTTAGGAAAATTAACTTGTAGTTGCTACTCTTAAATATGAGAGAGACAAAGGTCCATAGCCAGTGAGATGCCAGATTAGGATCCAGCTTTGTGGACCATGATGAGAAAATTAAGACCCAGATTGGTAAAAGTAAGGATGTGTGAACAAATTTAAAGTTTCGGTCAATACAATATGGAAACAAGTCCAATTCTGGTCTAGTTCAGTAGTTTCTTTCTTTTAGTTGATTAACTTTTTAGTTGATTTTTTTCTAAAAGCAAGTAATTCTCTTTTTTTCACACTAATGTAGAACTCAACTTTTCCTTTTCTCAAAGCCCAACTTTTTTTATACACAAACAAATCAATAATCAAATAAAAGTTATATACATAAGAGACTGTAAAAGCACCATTTCATTCAGCAAACCTTTAAAAGAAGCATCTACTCTTTGTTAGGCACTGTTCCAACTTCTGGGCCCTTAGAAATGCATAAGATATGGTCTCTGTTTTAGTCAGCGTTCTCCGGAGAAACAGAACCAATAAGATGTGGATAAATATATATAAAGAGATTTATTTTAAGGAATTGGCTCACGCGATTATGAAAGCGGGCAAGTCTCAAGATCTGTAAGATAAGTTGAGAAGCTGGAAACCCAGGGGAGCCAATGGTGTAGTTCTAGCCTGAGTCTGAAAGCCTGGAACCAGGAGAGTCCTTGGTGTAGTTCCAGTCCCATTGCCGGCAGGCTTGAGACCCAGGAAGTGCTAACGTTTCAGTTGGAGTCCGAAGGCAGAAAAAAGTCAATGCCCCTGTTCTTTTTTTTTTTTTTTTTTGAGACGGAGTCTCGCTCTGTCACCCAGGCTAGAGTGCAATGGTGTGATCTCGGTTCACTGCAACCTCTGCCTGCCAGGTTCAAGCTATTCTCCTGCCTCAGTCTCCCGAGTAGCTGGAATTACAGGTGCATGCCACCACGCCTGGCTAACTTTTGTATTTTTAGTAGAGAGACGGTTTCACCATGTTGGCCAGACTGGTCTTGAACTCCTGACCACAGGCAATCCACCCGCCTCGGCCTCCGAAAGTACTGGGATTACAGGCGTGAGCCACCGTGCCCGGCCAATGTCCCAGTTCTTAGAAAGTAATCAGGCAGCAAGAATTCTCTCTCACTTGGGAGAGGGTCAGCCTTTTTGCTCTGCTGAGGCCTTCAACTGATTAGAGGAGTCACATCCATAGCATGGAGGGCATCTGCTTTACTAGGTCTACTGATTTAAATGTTGATCTCATCCAAAAACACCCTCACAGACACACCCTGAATGATGCTGGGCTAAATACTTGGGCAGCCTATGGCGAGTCAAGTTGACATATACAATTAACCGTCACAATCTCTGTCTTCAAGGAGCTTACAACTTACTGGGGGTAAGAGACAAGGAGGCCAATGAATCACAGCACTTTGGGAGGCCGAGGTGGGCCGATCACTTGAAGCCAGGAGTCTGAGACCAGTCTGGCCTGAACATGGAAAAACCCCATTTCTACTAAAAATACAAAAATTAGCTGGGTGTGGTGGCACAGGCCTGTAGTCCCAGCTACTCAGGAGGCTGAAGTGGGAGGATTGCTTGAACCTGGGAGGCGGAGATTGCAGTGAGCTGAGATGACACCACTGTACTCCAGCCTGGGCAACAGAGAGAAAAAAAAATTAAAAAATTAGCTGTGTATGTTGGTATGTGCCTGTGGTCCCAGCTACTTAGGAGGCTGAGGTCGGAGGATTACCTCAGTCCAGGAGGTTGAAGCTGTGGTTAATTGTGATTGTACCACTGCACTCCAGCCTGGGAACAGAGTGAGACCCTGTCTCACACAAAACAAACGAAACAAAACAAAACCCACAAAAAAGCGAAAACCAAAACAGACAAATAAAATAACAACTTGTAATTAATACTCCAGTATAGGCCTTTATTTTAATTCTATGACAACACCAAATGGAGGAGCTGGGCATGGTGGTGGATGCCTGTAATACCAGCTACTCGGAGGCTGAGGCAGGAAGATCACTTGAGCCCAGGAGTTTGAGACCAGCTTGAGCAACCTAGTGAGACCCTGGCGCTATAAACAAACAAACAAACAAATAAATAAATAAAACAAAGTGGAGAGTGATAAACTCTGCCTGTGGAAAAAGGTGAAGTCAATAAAGTTACAGGGAGAATAGTTTCTGTTTAGGAAAACACCAAGATGGGCCATTTTATTTACGGCCATCAAGCTGTCTGAGCATTGCCAGAATAACCCAGGATGTCTCCAAACTGCACCAGGTGGGAGATAAATGGGCATCTTGGGGTTGGATGTAGTTGGGAGATTAAGAGTGAGATTCTAAGAAATCAAGGCTACCCAAAAATATATTGGGCTCGTTCTTGAATTAAAAAAAGACACTCGAATGAAAGTTTCTAAGATTCAGGATTTATCAAGAGACCTAAGAATATGTTATTTTTTACTTCTAAATTAGAAAATCGTATGAAGTGAAAAATTTTAAACATATCCAAAAATAGAGAGCAAAGCACAATGAAGCCCAATATCCATCGAGATTTAAAATTACCAAGATTGTGTCACACTTGCGTAATTGCTTTTTCTTTCTTTGCTAAATATTTGAAAACAAATCTCAGAAATCCTGTCATTTCACTCCTACATACTTCAAGATGCATCCCTAAAAAATATGGTTTTGAAAAAATTCATAATGCCATTTTTACATCTAACAAAATTAATAGTAATTCCTGGTATTTTGCCATTATGGAATATGCAGGGATATTAAGATATCCCTCACTGTCTAAAAAAATTTTCTCTACTGTTGGTTAGTTGAACGGTAACTCAAAGTCCATATATTTAAATGTTTTGACTCTCCTTTCTTTTAAATGTAGAGAAGACTTCTTTCCTTCCTTTTTTTGGGGGGGGGCGGGGGGTTTCTCGTGGTATTGATTTGTTGAAGAAAATGCATCTATTGTCATTAAAAATGTTCCATATATTGAATTTGTTCTAATATTCATTTTTGAGTAATTTTTTCTGCAATATAATCTACATTTCACTGTATTCTTTCAAAAATTCTGCTCCCTATTCGGCTTTAAGTCAAAGGTACTTATGGGAGCAAAGGAACTTAGGAGATGCTTTCCAGGAAGGTAATGGATTACAGAAAAGTGGAAGGAAGTGCAGAATTAGAAATGCAGGGTGTTGAACAAGAAGACAAAGCAATGGAGAAAGAGAGAAAGAGAGATGATGCAGAGAGAGATAAGGCAACTCCCTGGCTCCCTTGTACTTACCAAAAAAAGTGAACCAAATTTGAGACTTTCTAAGGTAGTTGTAAAAAGATCAGTATTATATTAAAAGAATGATGGAAATCTGAATAGTAAAATGTATTGAACCTACTAAATAGATTGTTACATTAGCACTGTGGGTTCTTTAGCCTAAATATAGAACTTACCATTTTTTTCTTGAGGAAAAGATAGATTATGACACTTACGGTAGAATCATGTAAAATTCAGTGGTAAATAGGTTCGTGTAGTTTTACAGTTCATTGCTTTTATAGTCTTAGACTATAAAATAAAACAGTTGAACTGAAAATGTCTGCTCTTACCCAGTTTTATCATCCCACTGCTTTTCACGCTCTTTTGCTTTTTGTTGGCCAGCACACTAGTTCGTTTTTAGCCAAGTATTTCAAAGTGTCAAATAAAAGTACTGCTGCAGCCAGGCAGCAGCTGACTTCATTTTTACTCAAGTGTGAGATAGCACTCACAGATGTCAACTTGTATTCTTTTTTAATGAAATAATTTTGATGAATTCTAAATATACTAAAGCATTGTCAGAATCACCTTTGAAAATTCAGGGTTTAGTAATCAGTGCAAACTCCAGCGACACCTCAAACGTATCAAATATTCGTTCTCGTAGAGACCTGGTGAGATTAACATGACAGTATTAATGATTTTAGCTTTTTATATTCACTCTTGGTGTTGCTGTCATCTTATACATTTCTCCACATTACTGCCATCTAAGATAGACTCTAAGTTAAAGACATTTATTTGTTTTGCTCAGCTACCCCTAAGTGTGGTAGACTAGATACCACTTGATTATGATGACAATGAAAGGAAGATGAGGCTTAAAAAATGTTTTAATTTGGATCATGGTTCACCGCAGTGTCTATCTCCTGAGCTCAGTAGATCCTTCCACCTCAGCCTCCTGAGCAGCTGGGACCACAGGCATGCACCACCACACCTGGCTAATTTTTAAATTTTTTGTAGAGAGAGGATTTTGTCATGTTACCCAGGCTGGTCTTCAACTCCAGGGCTCAAGTGATTCACCAGCCTTGGCCTCCCAAAGTGCTTGGGACCACAGGTATGAGCCACTGAATTGGGCCTGAATTTGGCCTGAATTTGGAAATTTCAACAGAAAGCTGCAAACATGTTTGAGAATTTGAGTATAAATAACTTATTGATTTACGTACTTTCAGTTTCAGTACCACACAGTGAAAGATTCAGAGTGGACCATTTGCAGTTGACAAAATTCACACTTCTCCCCAAGAGTTTGAAGGGTTTTACAGTCTACGTTAAGCCTGAGTGAAAATATCTGTGAAAAACAAAGTTTAAGAGCTCAGAGGGAAACTTAAGAGAACACAATGTAAGTGAACAGCCTATTAAGAAAGATCAAGGTTAAGAAGAACTATAAAAAGAACAGATAAGGAAAGCACTCAGAATAACAATTGCATATTGATGTGAAGGCTCAACTCAGAGGGGGTTAGAACAAGCTGGTCAAGGTTTCCAAAGGGCAACATTTAGGAGACACAAACAAACTCGGCAAGTCACGAGGTCATTAACCTGTACTTAAAAAACTGAAGAGAGGCCGGCGCAGTGGCTCACGCCTGTAATCCCAGCACTTTGGGAGGCCGAGGCGGGCGGATCACGAGGTCAGAAGATTGAGACCATCCTGGCTTACATGGTGAAACCCTGGCTCTACTAAAAATACAAAAAAAAAAAAAAAAAAAAAGAGCCGTGCGTGGTGGCGGTGCCTGTAGTCCCAGCTACTTGGGAGGCTGAAGCAGGAGAACGGCGTGAACCCTGGAGGCGGAGCTTGCAGTGAGCTGAGATCGCGCCACTGCAGTCCAGCCTGGGCGACAGAGTGAGACTCTGTCTCAAACAAAACAAAACAAAACAAAAACCTGAAGAGAAGGGTGTGAAGAATTTGAAGGAGGGCGTGAAGGGTTTGAAGGAGGGTGCTCAGATTTGGCTAGGTGTATAATCACAGTGGTCCCAAGGTTTAGGTGGTCTTATTCTCTAAGCCTGTGCTAAGATAATTGGATAATGTTGGGGCTCAGAAAACGATGTCTCATAGTGTGGCTCTATAGCATGTTGAATACATTGAATTAAAGAAAATTGGGAGACCTGAGAAGCTGCCTCAGAATCAAGGTCTCTCTGATCTTTCTTTGTTTTCCTCCCCCAGGCACGGGGAGAGCTCTCCCTGAAGTTCTGACTGAGGGAATTCCTTCCAAAAGACACACAATTGTCTTCAATCTCCTGTCTGAAATCTCACTAACCAGGGAAGATTAATCACCAAAGAAGAAATTAAAGATTATTAGCTGGGCACGGTGGCTCATGCCTATAAGCTCAGCACTTTGAGAGGCCAAGGTGGGAGGATGGCTTGAGCCTAGGAGTCCGAGACCAGCCTGGGCAATATAGTGACACTCCATCTCTACAAATAAAAAATAATAGCTGGGTGAGTTGGTGCACATTTGTAGTCCCAGCTACTCAGGAGGCTAGACAGGAAAATCACTTGAGCTAGGTAGAAGCTGCAGTGAGCTGTGATCGTGCCACTGCACTTCAGCCAGGGCAACAAAGCAAGACCCCTCAAAAAAAAGTAAAAGAAAATATTGTCCCCACATAGTCCCAGAAACACTTTTCATCTATTCTTCTGAGGAGTGGTGCCTGAGAGACTTATCTGCATAATTAGACAGCCTTTGTTCACAGTGCAATTCTGCCACTCAACTTCTCATAAATCATCACCATCTCTCTCAGAGCCCAGACAAACTTTGTCCCAGGCTGCTGTTGTCTGTTCTTTGAGCCAATTCATTTCCCCTAAAAATTATCTACTCTTCCTCTAAAATTACCTACATCCCCTCCTTCCCTCTGCCTTATGAAGAAGGTATTTAACCGTCAATAATCTGGTCCTTTGAGTTTTATACTTTGTCTGACTCCCATGTGCTAGTGCATTTATAAATTTGTATGCCTGTTCTCCCATTAATCTGTCTATTTTAGTTTGTTTATAGGTTCGAATTCTCATACCTTCAGAAGGTGAAAAGAAAGCTCCTTTTGCCTTTATAACAACATGAGACTGGCCCTAAAGTGTTCATTAACTATGTGAAGCTTATATCTCAAAATGGCCTCACATACACTAGTAAAGATTAGCAGGATATTTGGGCTGATGGCATAGTCTGGAATAACAGAGGAGGAAATAAAATTTTAAAAGCTCATGAACCCAAGGGTATGATCTTCAGAGAAGAGATTTCCTATCTCTTAAATTCTACGTAAATAGTGAAGTCCTATATGGGAGGATCGTTCATCTGGGGCCTACCTTGGGCAGAATAATGTATGTGTACCTCATTCTATCATAGCTAAAAGACAAAGTACTTTTTAAGACTTTGCAAAATTTTGTTCATGCTGCATATCTTTTTAAAGTCTGACTCTCTGCACTAAAATAAGATAGCTTAAATAGGGCTCTTTTTGGAGTAAAATTATTATGAGCCCCGTAGTTTTCCCAGTAAGTAAGCAATCAGAACTTACAAAAATGTGAGACAGAGCTTTGCACATGTAGCTAGAGAAAGGTCGGTTGGTGGACTTGAACTTGTTTTTAGTTTATTTATGTATTCTCCAATACTCTAGACTGTTATAGAAATCACTAGAGAGAAATAATGGTGGTATTCCATGCCTATGATATATCACAGACTACATTTGGAGGACTGCAGAAAGAAGAAAAACAGAAGTTTCCATAACCAGTGGTAGAGACATGCTAAATGTCTTCTTTATCAAACTTTAATTTTTAATTTTTTTAGAGATGGGATATTGCTATGTTGCCCAGGCTATAGTGCAGTGACTATTCACAGGTGCAGTCATAGTACACTGCAACTCTGAACTCCTGAGCTCGAGCAATCCTGCTGCCTAAGCATCCTGAGTAGTTAGAACTACAGGTGCATGCCACCATGCTGGGCTTAAATGCCTTCTTTACTGATCCTTGATGGTAAAGGGAAAGACCGTTTTAGAACCCTTGATTCCTGATCCCATGGTACTGCTCTTTAATGAAGATAAATTACAAGGCATTGGATTCTATAGGAAAGAAATGGATGGAAGTTATATCAAAATGTAATAAAACTGAAATATTAATAGAAAGGACTAAATAGAATCTGTGGTATAACTCTCAAAATAGTCCTTTAGTAACCTCCTTTAGAAAATGTCAAGGTTAAGACCTAGAGACATAAAGTCCTGCCCAAAGTCAATCGGCTGGTTAGTGGCACACAGAGCACTAAAGTTTACATCAGCAGGTTCCCAGTTAGTACATTTTCTAGAACTTCTAAAAATTAATGTTAAGATAGTCTTTGCTCTATTGAAGCATAATTATAAACATCAAATATTTGTAAAATATCTTCTATATAATAGGATGTTTTTCCTTTTTATTTTATTAGTAAATTTGCCACAATATTAATTTAGTTAGTAAATTAGGATTTTTCTTTCCCATTCATCATATATGTCAGCAGCAGGTAATCCTACTCCATCTTCCCACCACATCCCATTTCATTTTCACCTGGTCTCCAAAGGGTGGAATCACTTGGCAAGCTCCAGAGATCTTCAAATTTATTTTTAAAATATTTCAAATCAAAAAGTTTTTGAGCTATGAAATTTATTTTGATAAGATATTGAGCTTTCTTCTAGCCTTTTATCCACTAATTCTACTCTTAGAAATTACTACCTAAAAAATAGTTTTTAAAAAAACCACACACACAAAATGTCCTCTAACTTTGTTCTTTTTTCTTCCAAGTTGTTTTGTCTGTTCTAGATCTTTTGCACTTTAAACTTTAGAGTCAGTTTGCTACTTCTACAAAGTAGCTGGCTGGGATTTCTATTAGGATGCCTTGAATCTACAGATCAGTTTGGAAAGAACTGACATCTTAACAATACAGAGTTATCTAATCTAGGAACATGGTATATTTCTTAATTGACTTAGGTCTTCTTTAATATTTGATTTTACTCAGCAATGTTTTACAGTTTTCAGGTACAGGTCTTGAACATCTTTTGTCGAATTTATCCTTAAGCATTTTACAGTTTTGATGCTACTGTACATGGCAAACTTTAATTTTAATTTTTGATTATTTATTGCTAATATAAAGAAATACAATTGGTTTTGGATATTGACTTTGTACCCTGCCACCTAACTAAACTCACTTTTCAGTTCTAATAGTTTATTTTGCAGATTCTTTAGGGTTTTTTGATAGAGGATAATATTATCTGTGAATAAACAGAGATTTATGTCTTCCTTTCCAGTCTACTTGCTTTTAATTATTTCTCTTTCCTTATTATAGTGTTAGAACCTCCAGGATAATGTTGAATAAAAACAGCGGGAGTGGCCATCCGCAATATGGTTAATTTTTTAAATTAATTAATTCACTTAGGTTACTTCCAAAAGATGCAGTGTTACAAGATGACTCCAGACTTTGAATCCTGTTTTTGGGCAGTAAGGTCAAAAGCTGAAGGCAAAAGGTATATACTAACGATTCTGTCCCTTTTTGTTAGGAATAAAATAGCTTTCCTGGAAGATCTAACCAGTAAATGTTCATTTATATTTCATTAATCAGAAATGAATTACATGTCAACTAACACGTCACGTTGTGAGGTATCTGGGGAAATAAGTTTTTGTAACTGGGTATTTTGCTGCATGAAAGAAAATTGAGGTTTAGAAGGTAGGAGAGAGGTTATTGGGTAATTAGCAGACACGATATTGAAACTAACAGTTGCTGTTTCATTTATCTAATGCTGTGCAACAAAACATCGCAAGGTCTAGTGACTTAAAAAATGACGACATTTAATATGCTCAGGTCTGGATTGTGATAGGGATCAGCTGCAGTGGCTCAGGTACTAAGCCTGGAATGATCTGAAATCTGGCTTACTCACATGTCTGGGAGTTGATTTAGGTTGTTAGCTGGTCCCTCCACTGGGGCAGTGCCTGGAACACCTTCCGCCCCTCTTCTGTGTGGCTGCTTGGCGTCTGCACAGAATGGCGGCTGAGTTGCTTTTAATGACTCTGCCTTGGATATCGCATGGTGTTACTATCGCTGTAGTCACAGGCTTACCCCTATTCAAGGGGAGAGGACCTGACCCCACATTTTTTTCTTTAATTATTCTAAATCCTAATGGACCTCACTGTTTTTTTTTTAAATGAGTCTCACTCTGTCACCCAGGTTGGAGTGCAGTGGTGCAACCTCAGCTCACTGCAACCTCCGCCTCCCAGGTTCAAGTGATTCTCCTGCCTCAGCCTCCCGAGTAGCTAGGATTAAAGGCCACCACGCCTGGCTAATTTTGTTTGGTTTGTTTGTATTTTTAGTAGTGACTGGGTTTCACCATGTTAGCCAGGCTGGCCTCAAACTCCTTACCTCAGGGGAGCTACCTGCCTGGGCCTCCCTGAAGGCTGGGATTACAGGTCTGAGCCACTGCCCCCAGCCAGACCCCACTTCTTGACAGTAGAATGCCGGATACAATTTGACCGAAATAGCTTACCTGCTCATGTGCTCATGTCTGAACAAGGTTATTTCACTTCTACAAATGTTAGCCAAAACATTCTTTTTCCCTCCCTCCCTCCCTTCCTTCCCTTTTCCCAGAGAATTTTTTTAAAAAGAAAAATTGGACCATGTTGCTTGCTCACTTAAAATGTTTCAATACTTCTCATTATATATCAAATACAGCCAGACGTGGTGACTCACGCCTGTAATCCCAACACTTTGGGAGGCCGAGGCGGGTAGATTACCTGAGGTCAGGAGTTCAAAAACAGCCTGGCCAACACGGTGAAACCCTGTCTCTACTAAAAAATACAAAAATTAGCCAGGCGTGGTGTCATGGTCCTGTAGTTCAAGCAACTCAGCAACTCAGGAGGCTGAGGCGGGAGAATCACTTGAACCTGGAGGTGGAGATTGCAGTGAGCCAAGCAAGATCTCACCACTGCACTCCAGCCCAGACGACAGAGTGAGACTCCGTTTCAAAAATAAATAAATAAATAAAAAGAAATAAATACTTTTTTTTTTTTTTTTTTTTTTTTTACTACAGTTTATGGGGCCTGGTTTATCACTCCAATTTCATCTCATTTTATTCTGGCCTTTCCTTGCTGTGCTTCTGTTACTGGACATGTCAGTTCCGCAAATATATCTGCCTCTTTTATTCCATGCTTTGCACATGCTCTTTGTTCCTCCTGGGACACTTCTTCTAGCACGTTGAATGGGCCAGTCCCTGCTCATTCCTCACTTCTCAGGGGGCCTCTTAATAGA
Organism: Theropithecus gelada; assembly: GCF_003255815.1. NCBI lineage: Eukaryota > Metazoa > Chordata > Mammalia > Primates > Cercopithecidae > Theropithecus > Theropithecus gelada. The sequence goes on along the minus strand of NC_037670.1, from coordinate 45,496,523 downwards.
TGACCAGCTAAGACATTACATATCAACGTTTATGTCCACTGATTTATTGTTTATTTCTCCCTCTGATATAAAGTTTCACAGCTACAGAAACCTTGCCAGTTTGGTCACTATTGTGTATCTGTTAGTAGTATGTTTGGCATGTCATCATAATCTGATGAACTAGATACTGTTATCATTCCTATTTTATCAATAGGAACTGAAGCCCAAGGCTCAGAAATGGCACAGCCACACTGGAATCCAGGTTCTCGGACTCCAGAAGCAATATTCTTATTTGCCCTGCTCTGAATGATTTAGCAAAAGAGAGAAAGGATGCATTGGTTGGGTCTGTCATAGTTAATTGAGAAAGGACTCCATAAAGGCAAGGCCACTTGCACAGGTCCTTGAGTGATGCATACAATTTTGTCAGATGGTGATTGAAAAAAAGGGTATTACAGGTGGTGGGAACAGTGTGAACAGAAACAGAGTGGAGAAAGCACTTGTACAGTCTAAGAATAGTGAGTAATTGTAGAATAGAGTGTGAAGGATTTAAAACTGGAAAGGTAGGTTGCATCATTCTGTAGGTAATTAGAAGACATTAACATTTTTTTGTTTTGTTAAGAGGAGACTCCATCTGTGCTTTAGAAAGCTAACGCTGCACAGGCAAAGTTTAAGTAGTCAGATGTTGGTCTTGAACAAATCATATATATACCTAGAGTATCATTTTACTTATTTATAAGATGGAAGCTGAGTGCAATGGCTCACAACTGTAATCCCAACACTCTGGGAGGCTGACATGGGAGGACTGCTTGAGGCTAGGATTTTAAGACCAGCCTGGGCAACAGCGTGAGCCCCTTTCTCACAAAAAGTAAAAAATAAATACAATTTAAAAGATGAGAATATAAATAACATCACGTTCACAGTTTTTGGTGAGAGTTAAATAAGACGATTATGTGAAAGTACTTTGCAAACTATAAAGCACTACACAAATATTAGCATTTTCATCCTAAGTGTTCTGGGTAGTCCTGGGGTAGGGAGAGTGTACAAGTAGACACATAACCAGAGTAGTTGGGCAATGGCAGAGATCCAGGTAAAATGTGACCAAAGTCTGAAAGAGGATAAGATAATAAGATAACATTGTCCAAAAAAATCAAGTTAAAGTAGGTTGTATTAGTCCATTTTTGCACTGCTGTGAAGAAACATCTGAGGCTGGGTAATTTATAAATAAAAGAGGTTTAATTGGCACACAGTTTTGCAGGCTGTACAGGAACCATAGCAACTTCTGCTTCTGGAGAGGCCTCAAGAAATTCACAATCATGGCAGAAGGTGAAAGGAAAGCAGGCACATCTTACATGGCCTGAGCAGGAAGAAGAGAGAAGGGGGAGGTGCTATCCACATTTAAACAACCAGATCTCATGAGAACTCACTATCATGAGAACAGCACTAGGGGGATGGTCCTAAACCATTCATGAGAAACCTCCCCCATGATTCAATCACCTCCCACCACGCCCCACCTCTAACATTGGAGATTACAATTTGACATGCGATTTGGGTTGGGGACACAGATCCAAACCGTATAATTCCCTGCTTGGCCCCTCCCAAATCTCATGTTCTTTTCACATTGCAAAATATGATCATGGCTTCCCCATGGGCTCTCCAAAGTCTTAATTCATTTCAGCATTAACTCGAAAGTCTCAAATCCAAAGTCTCATCTGAAACCAAGCAAACTCCTTCCACATATGAGCTTGTAAAATAAAAAACAAGTTAGTTACTTCCACGATACAATGAAGGTACAGGTATTGGGTAAATACTCCTGTTCCAAAAGGGAGAAATAGGCCAAAAGAAAGGGGCTACAGGCCTCACAGAATTCCAAAACCCAGCAGAGCAGTAATTAAACCTCAGAGCTCTAAAATAATCTTCTTTGACTCCATGTCTCACATTCAGGTTATACTGGTACAAGGGGTAGGCTTCCAAAGCCTTGGACATCCCTGCTCCTGTGGTTTTACAGGGTTCAGCCCCTGCAGCTGCTTTCATGGGCTGGTATCGAGTGCCTGAGCTTTTCCAGGCACACAGTGCAAGCTGTTGATGGTTCTACCATTCTGGGCTCTGGAGGATAATGGCCCTCTTGTCACAGCTCCACTAGGCAGTGCTCCAGTGGGGACACTGTGTGGGGGGCTACAACCCCACATTTCCCCTCTGCACTGCTCTAGTAGAGGATCTCTGTGAGGGCTCCACCCTGGCTACAGGTTTCAGCCCGGACATCCAGGCTTTTTTTTTTTTTTTTTGAGATGGAGTCTCACTCTGTCACCCAGGCTGGAGTGCAGTGGTACACTCTTGGCTCACTGCAAGCTCTGCCTCCTGGGTTCATGCCATTCTCCTGCCTCAGCCTCCTGAGTAGCTGGGACTACAGGTGCCTGCCACCACACCTGACTAATTGTTTGTACTTTTAGTAGAGACGGGGTTTCACAATGTTAGCCAGGATGGTCTCAATCTCCTGACCTTGTGATCTGCCTGCCTCAGCCTCCCAAAGTACTGGGATTACAGGCATGAACCACTGTGCCCAGTCCATCCAGGCTTTTTTGTACATCCTCTGAAATCTAGGCAGAAGATCCCAAGCCTCAATTCCTGCACTCTGTGTACCTGCAGGCTTAGCACCATGTGGAAGCTACCAAGACTTATCGTTTCCACCCTCTGAAGCAGTGACCCAAGCTGTACCTTAGCCCCTTTTAGCTATGGCTGGAGCTGGAGCAGTTTAGATGCAAGGGGAGCAGTGTTCCGAGGTTGTGCGGGGCAGTGGGGCCTTGGGCCCGACCCAGGAAATCATTCTTCCTTCCTAGGCCTCTAGGCTTGTGATGGGAGGATCTGCTGTAAAGGTCTCTGAAATGCCTTTGAGGCCTTTTCCCCAGTGTTTTGGCTAACAGCACTTGGCTCTTTTACACTTATGCAAATTTCTGCAGCCTGCTTGAATTTCTCCCCTAAAAATTAGCTTTTCTTTTCTACCACATGGTCAGGCTGCACATTTTCCAAACTTTTATGCTCTGCTTCCCTTTTAAATATAAGTTCCGATTTCAGGTCATTTCTTTGCTCACAAATATGAACAAAGGCTGCTAGAAGCAACCAGGCCATGTTGTGAATGCTTTGCTGCTTAGAAATTTCTTCCACCAGATATACTAAATCATCACTCTCAAGTTCAAAGTCCTGCAGATCCCCAGGGCAATGGCACAATCCAACTGAGCTCTTTACTAAAGCATAGCAAGAGTGACCTTTACTCCAGCTCCCAGTAAGTTCATTATTTCCATCTGAGACCTCCTTAGCCTGGACTTCACGTCCATATCACTATTGGCATTTTGGTCACAACAATTTAACAAGTCTCTAGGAAGTTCCAAACTTTCCCTCATCTTCCTGTCTTCTTCTGAGCCCTGCAAACTGTTCCAACCTCTGCCCATTACCCGATTCTAAAGCTGCTTCCACATTTTCAGGTATCTTTATAGCAATGGCCCACTCCTTAGTACCAGTTTTCTGTATTAGTCTGTTCTTGCGCTGCTATAAAGAAGTACCTGAGGGTGGGTAATTTATAAAGAAAAGAGGTTTACTTGGCTCACAGTTCTGCAGGCTGTCTGGTAAGCCTAGTGGCTTATGCGCCTGAGGAGGCCTCAGGAAATTTACAATCATGGCAGAAGGTGAAGGGGAAGCAGGCATATCTTACACAGCCCAGCAGAAGGTGGCTAGAGATGGGGGAGGTGCTACACACTTTTAAACAATCAGATCTCATGATAACTCACTCACTATCATGAGAACAGCACTAGGAGGGTGGTGCAAAACCATTCATGAGAAACCACCCCCATGATCCAGTCACCTCCCAACAGGCCCCACTTGGGAGGGCCCTCAATTTGACACGAGATTTGGGCAGCCACACAAACCCAAACCATATCAGGTTTATATTCATAAAGCTCTTAGAAGATCACCTGGCTGATAACTCAAAATAAGTGATTATATATATGTACATCAATCTGTCTACCTACCTATCCATCTGTGTTTGCCGAGTAATAGAAATGCAAAAGACATTTAATGATGAAACCAATCAAGATTATACACTTCATTATATGAAGGCCATTTGCAGAGAGGAAAGAATCAAGGTTAACAAAAAATTGTAACACAGAGTGCCTGGGAGAATGTTCATTAATTGAGATAGGGAAGAAAGAACAGTTTTTAGAAAAGATTAAGACTTACTTTGAACATGATAGCTTGTCTATAAAAAACACATATCGGCCGGGCGCGGTGGCTCAAGCCTGTAATCCCAGCACTTTGGGAGGCCGAGACGGGCGGATCACGAGGTCAGGAGATCGAGACCATCCTGGCTAACACGGTGAAACCCCATCTCTACTAAAAAATACAAAAAACTAGCCGGGCGAGGTGGCCAGCGCCTGTAGTCCCAGCTACTTGGGAGGCTGAGGCAGGAGAATGGCCTAAACCCGGGAGGCGGAGCTTGCAGTGAGCTGAGATCCGGCCACTGCACCCCAGCCTGGGTGACAGAGCAAGACTCTGTCTCAAAAAAAAAAAAAAACAAAAAAAAACACATATCACATGTTCTAAAGCTTGTTGAAAATGGAGACACAATATACAGGATGGAAGGAGCTCATGGTCAGAAGAACAGATCTTGGGATTTTTGCTTATAATTAGTTAAAGCATTTTGTTGTTTTTGGTTTTTTTTTGTTTGAGACAGGGCCTCGCTCTGTCACCCAGGCTGGAGTGCAGTGGAGCCATCAGGGCTCACTACAGTCTCAATTTCCCAGGTCAACTGATTCTTCCATCTCAGCCTCCCCAGTAGCTGAGACTATGTGTGCACCACCACACCAAGCTCCCTTTGTTTTTTTTTTTTTTTGGTAGAGATAAGCTCTCCCTATGTTGCCCAGGCTAGTCTCAAACTCCTGGGCTCAAGTGATCCTCCCACCTTGGCCTTTCAAAGTGCTGGGATTACAGGTGTGGGCCGCCATGCTCAGCCTGGTTAGCTGAAGTTTTGGATCAGACTATCGAGAATAGAAAGAAAGCAGGTTGGAGAAAATGTCCAAGGGCAGACCCTTAGAGCTATGCTTCTCAAGCTTTACATGTACTTGAATCCTCTGAGCAGGTACTTAAAATTCAGATCCTGGGATTCTGATTCAGCAGGTCTTAGAAGGGGCCTGAGATGCCATATTTCTGACAAGCTTGCAGATCACTGCTATATTGTTAGTCCACGGCCACAGAGTAGCAAGGCCCTCCAACCTGGTGTACTGATGCATGACTAGAAAATTCAGGTCCAGGGTGGAGTAGGAGTAAATGGAAATTGAGAATGCAATATAATTAATAATTGGAGAAGAAAGTTTAAAAAAAAAAAAAAAAAAAAGAGAGTGAGCAAGAGAGAGAGAGCTTCTTAGTACGAGGACAATAATTGAAGTTGTTAATTTTGGCAATTAAGCCAAAAGGTATAAATGGGAGAATAGTTTAAGTAGATGAATGATGGAGGTCAGATTACAGATAGCAGGTAGAAAAACAGAGCAGTGATTGTAAACCATCCAGTGGAAAATTCAGCAGAGAAAGAAAGTGGTTGGTAGCTTAATAGGGTAGTAATTTTATAAGAAGTATTGCTTTTAGGAGCAAAAATACTCTAGTAGAGAAGAAAAGAGAAAGAAGAGAGAAGGACAGACAGAATATGCCCTAGTAAATCCGATCACAGGCAAACATTAGACTTGGAAAGAGGATAGGTGAAAAATACAGAGGTGATTTCAAGCAGAGGAGAGGCTAGGAAATAGATGCATTAATTTTCAATAATTTTATCTGCTGAGAGTGGAGTACAGAGCTAAGACAGGTGATTCAAGGAGCATAGAAAATATTTCTAACAGTCTTTCTGGGTGACACGACAAACAAAAAGAAGAGTGAAATAAAGATGGCCTTACAGAATGAGGACACATTGAGGCTAGGTAGCATGAATTCATAGTGATGCCAAATGGAACCATTTCATGACTTTCTCAAGCAATGCACAGATGCTTACGAATGAAACAGAAGTAGATGACTGGACTTATACAGGTGTTGGGAGATGGACAACACGAGGAAGTCATGCTGCTCACATTTTAATATCTTTGATTGTTGCTTTACAACAAAGAGCCAAGTGAAACCAGGAGAGAGGGCAGAATCAGTGGGTCAAAGCAACATGATACAGAGGAAAGAACACCAGACTGACAGACTGAGAATCAGGAGACCTGGGTTCCAATCCTAGTTCCACTTTCTAGATGGCTGACTTTGTCCCTTCACCTTCATAACAAAAGTGTTGATGTAAATCAGTTCACAACCTTGGCTATGCAGAGAATTGCCTGGGGATGTTTACACAATATTATTCCTGGTCCCTATTTTAGAACAACTAAATCAGATTAGGAGATGTCAACTGGATATCTATGTTTTTGAAGCATGTCAGGTGATTTCTATTAAACAGCCAGGGTTGAGGACAACTAGGAGAGATGATCTCTAAAGTTCATTTTTCTTTCTAGTCTTTTTTAGATTCTCAAAGAAAGATAATGGTAAAAGACCAGAGGCAAAATCAAATTCAGTAATAGTGGATATCCTTAGTCCATTAAGGCTGCTATAACAGAATACTCTGAACTGGTTGCCTTATAAACACGTAAATTTATTTATCACGGTTCTGGAACCTGAGAAGTTCAAGAGGAAGGTGCTGGTGGATTTGATGTCTAGTGAGAGCCCGCTTCCTGATTCACAGATGCTGCCTTTTTGCTGTGTCCTCACGTGGTAGAAGGGGTCAGGAAGCTCTGTGGTGTCCCTTTTAAAAGGTCACTAATCCCTTACATGAGGGCTTTGCCTTATGGCCTTATCACCTCCCAAAGATACCACCTCTAAATGCTGCAACATTGGGGATTAGGTTTCAACATGAATTTTGGGGAACATAAACATTCAGTCAAATGCAGTGAGTGATAAGAAATGTGGGGGAAAAATCAGAAAGCGAAATGTCAGGGCAATGATGAGGTTGGGGGAAAGGCCTTCCATGTGCGTGGCAAACACTACATAGGGTTAAATGCTGTGGCAGAACAGAAATAGTTTTTTATTCTTTTTCCATCAAGAACTTATATAGTTTGGATGTCCCTTCCAAATCTCATGTTGGGATGTAATCCCCATTGTTGGAACTGGGGCCTGGTGAGAAGTGTTTGGCTCGTGGGGGTGGATTTCTCATGAATGGCTTGGGCCACCTCCTTGGTATTAAGTGAGGTCTCACTCTGAGCTCACATGAAATCTGGTCATTTAAAAATGTGTGGCACCTCCCGCGACACATTACTCTTGCTCTCTCTCTCTCTTGCTCCTAATTCTGCCATGTGGGATGTGTGTTCCCCCTTTGCCTGCTGCCATGACAGGAAGCTTCCTGAGACCTCCCCAGAAGCAGACGCCAGTATGCTTCCTGTACAGCCTGTAGAACTATGAGACAATTAAACTTCTTTTCTTATAAATTACCCAGTATCAGGTATGTCTTTATAGCACTGCAAGAATGGCCTAATACAGGGATATTGTGCAAAGAATCTGTAGAATAAAGGCCATAGTCGAAACAGTTGACAGCATATGGGATCTTGCCAGAGCCAATCTCAGCACTTACAGACTGGGCCACAGACATGTTATGTAACCACAACATAATTGGTCACCTGGCAGCCGAGGCCAGGGTGAAATGACAAAACCACAGAAACTTATTGGCTATTAATTCCTTTCATGTCTCTCACGGTTGTCACCCTCAGGTCTAGAATGCAGACTCCTTAGCGGTCTCTGTCCTTATTTTCTTCTCCATCCTGCTCGGTGATTCGTTTCTCTGGGTCATCTTCCTATCACATCCGATGGCTGACCTCTCTCACAATTCCTCTACTGCTCTCTAAAAATTTCATTCTATTTTCTGTGACATCCTCAATGTCTTTGCAGAACTTACTCTGTTCTTGTCCTAATGGAAACTTGGCTTTTCCTTGATGTCATCACTTCTTAGGCAGTTTCCTCTGAAGAAGCTGACCATTCTTCCTTTCTGTATCTCTGGGCCAGGAGATGATAGTGACTTAGACCTTCATGGTCACTTCCAAAGTTTAACTCTACAGTCTTATCCAAAAAGCCCTTTCTTTGGTAGTATGACACCTAAGTCTAACATGCACTACCCTGCATGAACTAATCTGGTCACTTCCACAATCAACAAGAACTATGACAAGTGGTTCCTCATCAAAAATAATATACAATGAAAATTGCCTTCCCCCTGTGTCTTCCAGTCTCTTATTACTTTACTCTGGAAGCAACTTTTATCACCAGTTTTTGGATATCCTTCAAAGGTGTTTTGTGCAAATATAATCATATGCACAGATAAGCATCTATAAATGCATACGTCTATATACATTTTTGGTTTCTTAAAGATAAACAAATGGTAGAAAATTAAATATCCTGTTCTAAAACCTTTCTTTTTAAAAAAAATCTTTTAAATAATTTTTCTTATCAATGCATACAAATTTTTCTTTTAGAAATATTACTGCGGCCGGGCGCAGTGGCTCAAGCCTGTAATCCCAGCACTTTGGGAGGCCGAGACGGGCGGATCACGAGGTCAGGAGATCGAGACCATCCTGGCTAACCCGGTAAAACCCCGTCTCTACTAAAAAATACAAAAAAACTAGCCGGGCGAGGTGGCGGGCGCCTGTAGTCCCAGCTACTCGGGAGGCTGAGGCAGGAGAATGGCGGGAACCCGGGAGGCGGAGCTTGCAGTGAGCTGAGATCCGGCCACTGCACTCCAGCCTGGGCGACAGAGCGAGACTCCGTCTCAAAAAAAAAAAAAAAAAAAAGAAATATAACTGCATAATATTTTAAGTGGATGTTCAATAATTTATTTAACCTGTCCCCTACTGAGGAACAAGTAGATTCATTCTAGTCTTTCTAGTCTTCTGCTATTGCAAACGTTGCTTCTATAAATAACATTCTACCGATGTCACCTTTTACCTTTGCAAGTTATTTGGGTCGAAAGTTATTTGCTTTTTAAAAGTTTTGATAGATACTGAAAAAATTGTACTGCATGAGCTGTGTACTAATTTATATACCTATTAGCTACCTGTTTAGAAGAACCTATATACCTGTTTAGAAGAACTGGTTTCCCATTAGCCTTGCCAACATAATATTTTACACATTTTTTTTTACTTTGCTGAGAACATAATTGAAAATATTTCATTGAAATTTTAATATACGTTTTTCCTACATTGAGTGAAGTTGAGTGTCTTTGCAAATGTTTAACACTGTACTTTCTTTCCTGGACATCTCCTTTGCCTATTTTCCTATCATTTTATTGCAAGTCTTTCCATAGTAAGGAAAATAGACTTCTACTAAAATGAGTTGCAATATTTTTTTCTTAGTTTGTTGAATTGTCATTTTGGTGTTTGTCATGCAGAACAATTTTATTTGCATGTTGTTTAGTTTATAAATCTCTTCATTTTGCTATCTATATTTTATATCATACTTTATACTTGTCCTATTTTGGATAATTTTTTAAAAATTCTTTTAATACTTCCATCTTCGTTTTTTTTTTTCCTAACACAAATCATTGGTCCATCTGAAATCCTAGTCTTCTTTCCAACTCTTGCCTCGATCGTGGATCACTTCAGCATTGATGTCACCTACACAAACCCCACCCACCATGTTCCTGGATCTCCTCTGCTCAGACAACCACCTCCCTTCTCATCTCTCACAGCAACATCCTGGAGTGTCTTATCTCTTGTGTGATGCTTCTCCAGTTCTAAAACTGTAAAACTCTCACATTCTATTATTTTCACTTTCTCAACATAAGCTCTTATCCTTCTTGGTCTTTTGCTCTCTTCGTTCTGTTACATATTTGTAACAGTTTCATTTCACGCTTGGATGCTTCAAATCTCCCTTTTCTCTCATATGTCTGCCCTTGCTAGGCAGGGCCACATAATGACTTAAGCACTTTTGCCTTTTGGGACCCCTTCCTCCATAAAAGAACATTAAAAGGTACATTTTATGATTACCTTATAAAGATAAATATATTACTATATATAAAAACTTTTTTTGGTCTGAAGGTTTTTTTAAAATTCTGATTCTAAAAACAAAATACAACATTTTTGTGGGCCCCAGAAGCCTAGCGAACCCCAGGTTCCATTCTTACTATGTGTAAAGTATCAGCTCTGCTCCTAGGCTCTGATTTGCTACCTTTTTACAATTGAGACTGGGTTTCACTCTGTCTGGAGTGCAGTAGTGCGATCTGAGCTCATTGTAACCTCTACCTCCAGGACTCAAGCCATCCCCCCACGTCAGCCAGCCTCTGAAATAGCAATTTTTTTGTATTTTTGGTAGAGACAGGGTTGCCCAGGCTAGTCTCAAACTCCAGGACTCAAGCTATATGCCTGCTTTGGCCTCCCAAAGTACTGGGACTACAGGCATGAGCCACTGTGCCTGGCCTGAACCACTTTTCCCACACCACCCTCTTCTCCCTCGGACCTTGTTTTTCCTGTGTATCTGTATTGCCTACCTCCAACCCTAGATAAATCTGTTGAGCTCTAGTAGAGAAAATTATGAAGAGGGCTGATGCTATCAAAGATTTAGGGTCTATGACATAAATTGGGCCCTCAACACTGCTTAACCATTTTTCTACATGTCCCTGATGAATTTTCTGTTTCATTCCTCATATAAACCATTCCAAATCATTTAGCAGTCTCCCCAACTAAGAGAAAATATTGTGAATTATCTTAATTCCCTGTCGTTTCATATTCTGATTAGCCCTGGCTCAGTACAAAATAACCCAAGATACAGTGGCTTAAAACAAAATTTGTTTTTCTCTCAAGAGTCTGTGTACTGACAGCACGGCGGGACAGCTCCCTTTGTGGGTCTCTTATGTGAACTCCATCACCATATTGAAACTATTCTTTTTCGGTCACTAAAGATTTCTCAATTGTCTAATCTAACAGGTACTTTAAGACCTTTATCTTAACCTTCTCATAATATTTAAAGATGTTGATCACTCCCCTGTTCTTGAAACTATTTGTGGGCTTTTCTGAATCTTAGTTTTCCATATGACTTCTTGGTACAGTACAGATGGTGAAGTCTTAGAGAATGAAAAGAAAGAATAGGATAGTGTATTAGTTTCCCATGGTTACTAGAACAAATTATGACAAACTTGGTTTAAAACAACAGAAATTTGTTCTTTCACATTTATGGAGGCCAGAGATCCAAAGTTAGCATCAGTGGGCTGCAATCAAGGTGTTGGCAGGGCCATGGTCCCTCCAGAAGTTCCAGAAAACACTCCATTTCTTGCCACTTCCAGCTGCTGGTAGCTGTCAGAATCCCTTGGCTTGTGGGTACATCACTCCAATCTTCAAAGCCAGCATCTTAAATCTCTCTCTGTTCCATCTTCATGGATGGAATGCCAATATGAAGGCATTTATATTGCCTTCTCTCCATGTGTGTCAAATCTTCTCTTGCCTCTTTCTTATAAAGACACATGTGACAGCATTTAGGGACCACACAGATAATCTAAGACAATCTCTTCAACTTGACATCCTTTATTTAATCACATCTGCAAAGACATTTTGTCAAATAAGGTGACATTTACAGACTTTAGGGACTAGGTCACAAATATCTTTCAGAGAACAATTTTTCAGTGTCATATAGGAGAAGAAAACTGACGTAGGAATTCCAAACTATTTTGAAAGTCATGGATAATTGGCTGAGGTGAATCTCGCTAGTGTAAACAAATACATGAATTTCAAAAGATCGGTACAAATCATCGAGAATGTTTTTTGTTTGTTTGTTTGTTTTAAGAAAAGACTGGAAACTGTACTCTGAATGAGGAAAATGGTGACTCTCTTGCAGGTTTAAGACTAATAGAAGGAAGTGACTGTCACTGAAATGGGCTTCAAGGGAAGAAATCAGGAGAAAGCTAAATTTCACTTTAGACAGGAAGTTATTATGGGGGCTTGGAGCACTCCTGTAGTACCAGCTACTTGAGAGGCTGAGGCAGAAGGATCACTTGAGCCCAGGAATTCAAAGCTCTAGTGTGCAATGATTTGTGAATAGCCACTGCCCTCCAGCCCAGGCAGCAAAATGAGACCCTGCCTCTGAAAACCAAAGAAAGCGAAGGTAGAAGTAGCTTTAAGTGAATATCGACCTTGATATAACAGTTATGATATAGTGAAATCTTGTTAGTGTAGGGAGAGACTATCATAAGTTAATTTGAAATATTATTTATTTCAAATTTATATAATGGTAGCACAAACCACTAGACTAGATACTGTATGGTTAATGCATCAGTAAATAATTACTGTTGATGTGGAAAGACTAAATTCCAAACAATAGTGCTTAACTGTGCACTTATTCAATAACTTTAATGAAACAGAATTAATTGAATTGATGATCTAATGAACATAGTGATCTTTAGAAGTCTGACATCACATAGCTCTAGAACAATTGTCCCAGGAGACTCGTTTGAGCCCTGACCTATCACGGGGTAAGCATACTTCCTCATGTAATCGAGTAGTCATTCACATATACAGCTCCTTAAATCCAAGTTTTATACTGTTTTCTTCTTCTTCCAATCTAAAACAGCAAAAATTTTAAAAGCAGTTAATTGTTAATGGTAATAAAATCATATTTTGAATGACCATGAATTTGCTTTGAAGTGTAGAGACAGATTTTAGTGTTGAACATGATAGACTGAAACTCAAAAAGAACAAAGTCAAAAATGCGCCATAATTGCTCCTGAAGCTGAGGCTATTGATTTCTTGCCCATTATCTCATCACACGGAAAGTGAAGGGAGAAAAATACAAGTTCAAAGACACCAGCTACTCAGGTATCAGGCAGGAGCTTCAAGTGAAAATTTCTGCCTCATTAAAAACATTTAAAGGAAGCAGCTTTTCTTCATGTAGGAATCATTATTCCCAGTTTGAGTTCATCCTCTGGAGTTTTCACCTCTTCAGAAGGGCGCATTCTGTGCAATTTCTAAGAAGTGCTTCTTTAATGGGAGGGATTTATGTTAAGTTGGTTCAGGGGAGGTAGACCATTGTGGAGCCTTTTTAATGGACTACAAAAGACTGTAGAGTAATTAAATAGATTTCTTTTCCCTTAGACTGTTCCATGGTTCTAAAAACACTCTGCTGAGCATGTAAAATCAATTTCCATTACTGGCCTTGACCTTTGCAGTTTTATAAACATGTTTTTTCCCTGGCTTTGGAATGTGGTTTAAAGGCAACAGCAGAAGACTAGAGGATGAGACAGATTCTCTTAATGAAAGTTAACTTTTTTTTTTACAGTGAAAATCTCCTTTTCTCACAGACATTCATTCAACTGCATATGTTATAAATGTAATGAGATACATACCTGCTTATTTATGTTTAGATTACATATGTATATGTGTATTTATGTTGGATTATGTAAATATATGTATGTATTTTTTAATTGACAAATCATAATTGTATACATTCATGGGGCACCATGTTAATGTATACAATCATGTTTTATATATCTATACAATATGAAGTGACTAAATCTAGCTAATTAACATATCCGTCACCTCACTCACTTATAATTTTTTTGTGTGTGTGGTGAGACATTTGAAATTTACTCTAAGTTATTTTGAAATATACTATACAGTATTGACTATAGTTACTCTGCCATGCAATAGATCTCAAAACTTCTTCCTCCTAATCATACATTTGTGCCCTTTGACCACCAACTCTCCATTCCCTGCCCCCACAAAATATAGGAATTTATACATCTTTTGTTTTCCTCCACAGACACGTGTTTTGTTTTCACTGCTCAAAGGTATTTTCCCCCTTCCCATTCCAAGAAAATAGCCAAGTCATTGTGTTCCAGGGACTTTGGATGGTCGAATGGAAAGCAGATGTTCCCCAAGGACAGCTTCATTCCATGTTTGTTTTGTTTTGTTTGGATAATTAGACCTACTGTGGGGATTATGTCACATCACCTAGAGTGGAGGAAAAGAAAGATGAGGTCTTCTAGGGGATGCTGGGAGGTGGAAGCAGAATTGACTTCAGGTAGCAATTCCTCCAGACAAGAAGAAAGGGAATTTGGGTGGTTTGCAAAGAGGGTAGCCCAGGTCCTGCTTGTTAACTCCTAGCTGGGTGGATTGCCTTAGGACACTAGGGAAGACCTCTAGGAACCCTGGTCTCAGGAACTGTCTTGATAGAGAAGTCAGAGACCTTTGTCCAAGCTTATCAGTGAGTACCACTTCCCTGTGGGACTAGATCATGAAAGCCTGGACAATAAGCATATCAGTGAGGACCAGTGGAGGCCATACCCCTTTCTTTCAGGATTTAGGACCTAAGAAGACATCCCCACTCCCGATTTCTGTGTCACCTGGAAGTGGGATTGGAGGAGGGAAGTCCAGAAATGATTGAAATGCAATTTCCTACTTGCCGACTGCTGCTCTAATCAGCTCAATTTGATTTAAACAAATTTTGTGACACTTTTTAAACTCAGAGCTAAGGTGAAATTTTCACTGCGTTTTCTTTCCCTTACCATTTGTTAATCTGCAAAATGGCGATTATTGTCTTCACCTTGCAGAGATGTTTGTAGCATTAAATCAGATGACGTGTGTAGAGTGACTATATCACCACCATAATAGAAGATGCTCAATAAATTGTCACTAGAAAATATTTACATTATATGTGTTCATACTGTTGCAAAAATGGAATCAGGTGCTAGGTTTTTAAAGCACAAGACATACTTCTAGTTTTCAAGAATTGATTTTGTTTGTTTGTTTGTTTTTTGAGACGGAGTCTCGCTCTGTCACCCAGGCTGGAGTGCAGTGGCGCGATCTCGGCTGACTGCAACTTCTGCCTCCCATGTTCACGCCATTGTCTTGCCTCAGCCTCCCAAGTAGCTGGGACTACAGGCACCCGCCACAATGCCCGGCTAATTTTTTGTATTTTTAGTAGAGATGGGGTTTCACTGTGTTAGCCAGGATGGTCTAGATCTCCTGATCTAATGATCTGCCCACCTCGGTCTCCCAAAGTGCTGGGATTACAGGCATGAGCCACTGCGCCCGGCCTTTAAGAATTTTATATTATAATTATAAAGCTATCTAGAAGTACTATGTTCATATTTCTAAGCAAGAAATACAGGCAGGTGAATCATGGGAAATTGAATGGAAGAATTTGGAGGCAGAAGTCATGATGTAGGACAGAAAACCTATGGGAAGCTTAGGAGAGAAGATAGCAACACTAAAAGTGAAAAGAATTTGTGATCCTATCATTAGAAAATCTCATAAACAAAGAGAAAGAAAATCTTCTCTAACACACAACATTTGGACAGCAGCTTTAGATTTTCTTCATCTTTTTTCTCTTCAATTTTTTTTTCCACTGTAAGGATAAGCTAAGAGATTGATTTTATTTCAAGAATAACTAAGGGTATACTAATACACATAACTCAAAATAACATTGAATTATTGAAGACATATTGTCCCAATAGCCAAACAGTTAACAGAGAGAGGACAGGAACCAACACACTGGAAAAAAAACACCTGTATTACACATCAAAATAAGTGGCTAATATTTCTCCAGTTATTCTTAAGAGAAAAATACCCAACAAGTTAAAAACTGAAATGCTTTGCTTAAAAGCTAAACAAAACAAAATAAACCTTCCATGTACAAGATAAGCTCAGCCCCTTAAAAACCAGACTATCGGTGGGAGTGTAAAATAGTTGAACCATTGTGGAAGACAGTGTGGCAATTCCTCAAGGATCTAGAACCAGAAATATCATTTGACCCAGAAATCCCATTACCAGGTATATACCCAAAGGATTATAAATCATTCTACTATAAAGACACATGCATACGTACGTTTATTGCAGCACTATTCACAATAGCAAAGACTTGGAACCAACCCAAATGCCCATCAATGATAGACTGGATAAAGAAAATGTGGCACATATACACCATGTGTATATGTGAATACTATGCAGCCATAAAAAAGAATGAGTTCACGTCCTTTGCAGGGACATGGATGAAGCTGGAAACCATCATCCTCAGCAAACTAACACAGGAACAGAAAACCAAACACCGCATGTTCTCACTCATAAGTGGGAATTGAACAATGAGAACACATGGACACAGGAAGAGGAACATCACACACTGGGGCCTGTCAGGGGATTGGGGGCAAGGGGAGGGATAGCATTAGGAGAATACCTAATATAGATGATGGGTTGATGGGTGCAGCAAACCACCATGGCACGTGTATACGTATGTAACAAACCTGCACATTCTGCACATGTATCCCAGAACTTAAAGTATAATAAAAAAGTATTTAAAAAAGGAAAACAAACAAACAAAAACCAGATAGATATCCATAAAGTAAAACAAATGAGAAAAACTGACTAAACTTCTCAAACTAAATTATATCAAATATACATGCATTTTTGCAAAATAAATCACTAAACTATACTTTGTAGACATATTCATTACATTTATTTTAATAACTACTTCGATATAGGTTGACTGGCTCTACTCTATTTATTAAAGAAGGCAAATGTTCCCAGCCATGTTTTACACGAACATGAATTATATTGCTTTTTTGCTGTTTTGTTTGTTTGTTTTGTTTTGTTTTAAAGGGGGTTTCCCTCTTGTTGCCCAGGCTGGAGTGCAATGGCGTGATCTCTGCTCACCACAACCTCCACCTCCTGGGTTCAAGCGATTCTCCTGCCTCAGCCTCCCAAATAGCTGGGATTACAGGCATGCGCCACCACACCTGGATAATTTTTGTATTTTTTAGTAGAGACGGGGGTTTCTCCATGTTGGTCAGGCTGGTCTCGAACTCCCGACCTCAGGTGATCCGCCCTCCTCAGCCTCCCAAAGTGCTGGGATTATAGGAGTGAGCCACCATGCCCAGCCTGAATTATACTGTTTAATGAAGACCCAGCTTTTCATTTGTTTTAAATCAAAGTTATAGGTGCACAAAGTTTAAAAAATAAAATAATTCAACAGAATACTACAAATACCCCTTAGCTCCTGTGATCCATTTCTTTCTACCCAGGATCAACCACTTTCAACTCTTACTTGTTTTGTTTCTTTCTTTGGTATATGACCTTGATGTTTCTAAATAATGTGCTAATATTTCCATTCTTGTTTTCTTCCCAGCCGTTATCTATTAATGTTTACATCCCATTTTGTTTTGTTACATTTTTTTATTCTTTTTTTTTTTTTTTGAGATGGAGTCTCGCTCTGTTGCCCAGGCTGGAGTGCAGTGGCTGGATCTCAGCTCACTGCAAGCTCCACCTCCCGGGTTTAGGCCATTCTCCTGCCTCAGTCTCCCAAGTAGCTGGGACTACAGGCGCCCACCACCACACCTGGCTAATTTTTTGTATTTTTTTAGTAGAGACGGGGTTTCACTGTGTTAGCCAGGATGGTCTCGATCTCCTGACCTCGTGATCCGCCCGTCTCGGCCTCCCAAAGTGTTGGGATTATAGGCTTGAGCCACCGTGCCTGGCCCATTTTTTTATTCTTAATGATGGACACAAAATAGTGGTTCCCATTTTGGAAAATGATGATTCCTCTTTACTTCTCATAACTATACTCCACCCCCACCCCATCACGTGAATTTTTTGCTCCCCATCTTTCTAATGTAGTTATATCATCATTTAAGTTATAACAAATTATTATATTGTGATGATGATGCAAATGCTATTCACAACTATGCCTCGTATAATACAATGATTTATACAAATATGATTGTTTTCCCCATTTAAAGCCTTGTTTTCTCTGAATTAAATAGCTGTCCTTACATATTTTTATATTAGTTTTTTATATAATCCTAATTCATACTTTCTGCCAATTGCCTAAATCTCTCCTGGTGTTGCATACTCCTGATGCACTCCTTCTTGAAGATGATAATTTGTTTTAATCTGGAAAGGATGATCTCAGAGCTGGTCACAAAGTTGTATTCATTGAACTGACCATGACCACACGCCTGCCATTTCATTCACCTCTCTCCCCTGTCTCCAGGGTTTCATGTCTTCCTTTTTCTTGGTTTACCCACTGACTTGACTGAAGCACATTCTCCACGTGGTTATCTTAGAGAGGGTGCAGGTGATGTAAAATTCTTGATAGCCTGAATGTCTGAAAACATTCTTATTCTTCTCTCACACTCAATTGATAGCTTGGCTAGATATAGATGTGTATATTGAGAAATGCTTTCTTCCAGAATTTTTAAGATGTTGCTTTTCTAACTTCCAGTGTGCTGCTGAAAAATCCAAGGCTATTCAGATTCTTGGTTTTTTTAGGTGACCATTTCCCCTCCTCTTTGGAAGCTTGCCTTTGTCCCCAGTTTTAAGACCTTGCGATGATGTGACTTGATATAGTTTACTCTTAGCCATCATCTGGGTACTGTGAATTCTCTTTTAATGGAATACTTAGGTCATTCTGTTCTGAGACACTCACTTGAAATACTTCTTAAATAATTTTCTCAGCCTAATTTTCTCTGTTCTATTTCTTGAGAACTCTTATTTGAATATTGAACTTATGAACTTGTCCTCTAAGTTTCAGATTTTTTTCTTTTCTTTTTTCTTTTTGGTTCTGCTTTCTGGAAGATTTCTCAAATTTTATTTTGTGAAACTTCTATTGAGTTTTTCTTTAACGCCATTATGTATATTTTTCTTTTCAATCAGAACATTCTAGTCTCACCATTATATTTTTAAAGAGTCTAATATTTTATATTTTTATTTATTGGATATTCCTTTTCTTATGGCAGGCTATACTTGTTTCATGGAAACAATACCTTCTCATAGTTCCCTGAGGATATTAATGATAATACATTTTCTTTTTTTTTTTTTCTTTTTTATTACACTTTAAGTTCTAGGGTACATGTGCACAACGTGCAGGTTTGTTACATATGTATACATGTGCCATGTTGGTGTGCTGCACCCATTAACTCATCATTTACATTAGGTATGCTATCCCCCCCACGCCCCCAACTCCACAACAGGCCCCTGTGTGTGATGTTCCCCTTCCTGTGTCCAAGTGTTCTCGTTGTTCAATTCCCACCTATGAGTGAGAACATGTGGTATTTGGTTTTCTGTTCTTGCAATAGTTTGCTGAGAATGATGGTTTCCAGCTGCATCCATGTCCCTACAAAGGACATGAACTCATCCTTTTTTATGGCTGCATAGTATTCCATGGTGTATATGTGCCACATTTCCTTAATCCAGTCTGTCATTGATGGACATTTGGGTTGGTTCCAAGTATTTGCTATTGTGAATAGTGTTGCAATAAACATATGTGTGCATGTGTCTTTATAGCAGCATGATTTATAATCCTTTGGGTATATACCCAGTAATGGGATTGCTGGGTCAAATGGTATTTCTAGTTCTAGATCCTTGAGGAATCACCACACTGTCTTCCACAGTGGCTGAACTAGTTTACAATCCCACCAACAGTGTAAAAGTGTTCCTATTTCTCCACATCCTCTCCAGCACCTGTTGTTTCCTGACTTTTTAATGATCGCCATTCTAACTGGTGTGAGATGGAATGATAATACATTTTCTTCCCTCTGTGTCATCTCTGGTTCTTTTGGTTTGCTTAAACTTTAACTTTGTTTTCTATTTTTTGTATTAGATGTCCTAAGTATCTGGTGATCCTTCATTGTTTGCATATATTTAAGAATATGGCTCACTTAGGGTGTGTAAGTGGAGATTGTGAACTTTGTTGTGGGATATTTGTGTAGGTCAGTGCCATGTAATATTGTTAGCAGTGGCAAATCTGTGTAAGTCTGTAGTGACTCAATTCTTGCCTCCTCTGAGGAAAGAATTTGGCTAAGGGGCACAAGATAGAGTGAGAGACTGCAGCAAGTTTTAGAGCAGGAGTGAAAGTTTATTAAAAAGTTTCAGAGCAGGAATGAAAGGAAGTAAAATGCACTTGAAAGAGGGCCAAGTGGGCAACTTGAGAGCTCCAAGTGCCCCGTCTGAACCTTGACTTGGGGTTTTATACATTGCTATGATTCTGGGATTTGCATTTCTTTTTCCCTAACTCTTCCTTTGGGGTGGGCCCTCCTCATGTGCAGTGGCTTGCCAGCACTTGGGCTGGGCTGCACACACACTGAGTTAATTGAGGTTGTACACATGTTCACTTGAGGTATTTTTCCCTTACCAGTTGAGCGTTCTTAGAGGAAAGTCATATGACATTTATGTCCTGCCATTTTGCCTCAGTCCACATACTTGAGCCCACTCGCCCAACCCCTGAGATCTTATTGGGAACCTGCTGATAAACAGCTTCAGCTATTTTCTAGTTCCTTGGCACCAGCTGCAACCAATTATTATTTTAGAGAGACAGTTTTAACAACTGCCTGACCATCACCTGATGGTGGTCTGACATTCCTGGGGATTGGGGGGCAACCCTCTTCTGCCCTGCTCATGTCTGCCTGTCTACCTGCTCTAACAATATAACTTTATGTGATGTGGTGGACATATTCTATACTGGCACTGTCCAGTACTATAGCTACTAGCCACATGTGCCTATTGATCACTTGAAATGTGACTAGTGTGACTGAGGAATTGGTGTTTAAATTTTACTTAATTTTATTAATTTAGTTTTAGAATAAATTGCCACAAGTGGCTACTTCCTACTTCATTGGACAACACAGATCCAGGCTGTCTCTGAATTTTTTCTATAGTCAGTTTGGTGGATTCATTAGAGAAGGAGTTTTTAACTTCTTTCTGGAAGATGTAGGCCTGATTGCCGGCATGAATGAATTTTAGTTTTTAATATGTCAACATCTACTTAATCCTAATTTTCTGTTCAGTATTGCAGTTCTCACTTCTCCCAGCACCCTCTGTGTTAGCTTTGCCCAAAAAATAAATTTCCAGGCTTTTCTTGAAAGTAGATAGGAGCCTTGAGTCTCTAATTGTTTGTTTTCTGCTCTACTTCCAATTGTACTGCCAGAGCCACCCAGCACCACCAGCTCCTAAGACTTGTGTTGTAATCGATGGCTTCTCAGCTTTTCTCCTACCATCTTGGGACCCAGCACTTTTTTCTGTATCCTGCATCAGTTATCTTTCATTTATGTCCTTTCCAACTTCCTTTTTTTTTTTTTTTTTTTTTTTTTTTTGAGATGGAGGCTTGCTGTGTCGCCAGGCTGGGGTGCAATGGCGCCATCTCAGCTCACTGCAACCTCCGTCTCCCAGGTTCAAGCGATTCTCCTGCCTCAGCCTCCTAAGTAGCTGGGACTAGAAGTGCACACCACCATGTCCAGCTAATTTTTGTGTTTTTAGAGATGGAGTTTCACCATGTTGGCCAGGATGATCTTAATCTTTTGACCTGGTGATTGGTCCGCCTCAGCCTCCCAAAGTGCTGGGATTACAGGCGTGAGCTACCACGCCTGGCCTTTTTTTCTTTTTTCTGTCACATGGGCTGGAGTGCAGTGGCATGATCCCACTCACTGCAACCTTGAACTCTCAAGCTCAAGCAATACTCCTGCCTCAGTCTGCTGAGTGGCTGGGACTACAGGTGCAAGCCACCATGCCTGACAAGTTTATTTTTATTTTTATCTTGTGTAGAGACAAGAGTCTCACTATGTTGCCCAGACTGGTCTCGACCTCCTGAGCTCAAGCAATCCTGCCTCAGCCTCCCAAAGTGCTCGGATTATGGGCATGAGCCACCACACCTGGCCCCAACTTCCAAGTTTTGATGCTGTTGTCTCTTCCCTCATTCTTGGTCCCTATAATTTTATGTTCTGGGGGAAAAAAAACCCTCTTTATCATGTTTAAGTGAGGGTTCAAAACACAGATGAATATGTTCATTTAGCCATCTTTACTCCAGCACTGGTTTATTTCATATGTGAATCTGTATTTATAATCTTTCCAATATAATCACTTACTCTACTGTTTTTTAAGTTGTTCTTTAAATGGAACATTTACAGTGTTACCCAACTGTTATAATTTAGAATTCATACCTCCAGGAATCATTACAAATCTGTGTAAAATATTTTTGCCTTCTTTCTTTACCAACGCCATCAACTGACCCCATAAGCATTTTAAACTTGCGCTGATTGAGACTGAATCAGAACATTATGTCATCTCACAATGAGCTTTCCAAAATAATTGGATAGGTCTCCCATAACGGGAAAGATTTTGTACAGATTCAAATATAAGGTGAGTTCTTGTATCTCTAAGAAAAAAATGGGAAAACTACACTTTATATTCATACATGTATAATTAGCTATTCACAATAATTGAATAGGACTCCTATAACTGGATAGATTTTATAAAGACTCCAATAGAAGGGAATTCATTTTATTTGTATGAAAAAATGTTCAGGGAAAATGCCATCTTATATTGAAGTATTTATGGTATTTAGGCAAATCTGCACAAAATATAAAGCATGAGTGTGACTTAAATACATAATCATTGCTACTGTGTTTTCTTTTCTCTTCTCCCACTATAGGGGTGGTCATCAATAATGACGACAGTTGTATATTTTCCTGGGCATAAAGATTCCGATTAGCTATAAAAGTGCCATTGACTGTACCTCCATGTTCACGGGATTGGGCATAAGCCCATTATACTTCAGGGAATATCTGACAAGGGGGATAAGCAGAGTCATAGGAAGAGTAAGCCATTCTAACCTTGTAAGGGACTGCATTTTAAAACTTACATTTCAGCTTGTACCTCTTCTGGAATGGTATGATTTATTTCTGCTCCTTGTTTTCTAACTGTAAACTGATTTTTCTTGCAAAATAAAGATGGTGGCTCACCTCTTAAACACCACAGGTGGACCCAATCAAGGCCCATGCTTAGAACCTTCAAAGCCCACCAGTCTTGGAGAATGTGACTTTAGGGAACAAGTAACCAGAGCTAGCTGTTTTTACCTGCATACCCTTTGGGTGCTAAAAATGAGCCTTAGTGTATTGGTTTTCTGGTTTTCTGTTTTTGTTAGACCTACTGTATGACTTCTGTGTAAATCTTGACAGTTGGCAAATCACGCTTATGTTTGTTTTTCTGTTCAGTGGTTGAAACTATTGCTGCACCCTCATTGTTCTTTCTTTTCCCTGAATTCCTACCCCACCCAGAATTTGTAACACACAATTTTCTATCTAATTATATAGTGTCGTTTTGTTGCTACTTGCTTCAGGTAGTCCCACTCTCCCTACCTCCTTCCTTCCCGCCTCCATCTAACTAAACGGTGGTGGTTCAGAAGACAAAAGTCATGCGTTGTCTGTCTTTGTAACCCCCACGTGCTGCTTGCAGAGACACTCAGATAATAAGACTCTTGCAGGGAGAAAATTTCCCCTTTGCCCTCTAAAGACTCACTGAAAATCAACAGGCAAAAAGCACATAAGTAAAAGAGAAGGCATACGGAATTTATTTGATGTGCACAGGATGGGAGAACTGCGGGAGAATGATTACCCAATAACCCAGGGTGGTATAGAAGCTTATATATGCTTTTTCCCAGGGGAGGGGAGAGATGAAGAATGTGGAAAACTCTTTTGAGGGGCAGCAAGTCCTTTGAGAGAATGAATGGCCCCAGAAGATGGGAGGCAGATATTTTGGGAAGGTGAGAGGAGTAAAGGTTGACTTATTACGAAGACCCCTAGGTAATCACTTGGAGCTGTCCTCAGAAGAATAGATGAAAAGTCTGTCGGGGACATGGTGATGACCCCCAGTCTCTTCTTTTCTCTGGTGGTGGATCCTCCCTGGTTATTTGGTGAGATTCCCTAGGAAGGGGGTTTAAGACAATTACATTTCTTTTGGAAAGAAACTTTCTTGGTCAGATAAGGACATTCCAGAAAGAATCACTCCCTGTGCTTGGGGTGGAGGAACAAGTCAAGGTTACAAGGACCTTGATCCTGAGGCAGCTTCTAAGTCCTCTCAGCATTTCAGAGCACCAGTCTTTGGGGTATCGCTTTCTGAGCCTCAACACCCTCTTAGCGAGAGACACGACTATCGCATGTGTTACCATTTATCGTGTATATCCTCTGTCTCAAGTACTGTGAAAGCACTTCATGTATTATTTCTCGTTCTTACATAGATACTTCAAGGGAAATGATATTTTTACTTCCTTTCCCAGTTGAATCTAAGACTCAGAGAAGGTCAGTAAATTCCATGCCACTCACAAGCATCAGTCAGGATTTGAAGCCAGGTTGAACCCAGCATTTGAATCTACGCTTTTTCTACGCTTGTAGTATACCAACTCCTTTCATTTTCAGAACCCACACAAAGTCCGCATATTACAGATAAGCTTATTTTACAAGCATATGCTAGCAGCATTATTGAATTTTCATCTAGAGCTGTAATGTGGACTACTAACCTAGATGGAATCCAAATCCATCTAGGATGGACTGGATGCTGAGACGTCTAATGTTAGCTCTGTCCTTTGGGGAATTAGATGACCAGTTTTCCAAGCAAATGTACTTGTCTCCTTAGGGCCATGGGATCCTGGTGAGAACCTGGGAGGGTCAAGATGTCATCAATGAACAGCCTGGTTCTTGTGGGGAAAAGAAAGAGAGATCAGCCTGTTACTGTGTCTATATAGAAAGAAGTAGACATAAGAGACTCCATTTTGTTCTGTATTTGAGATGCTGTTAATCTGTGATCCTACCCCCAACCTTGTCCTTGCAAGAGACATGTGCTGTGGTGACTCAAGGTTTAATGGATTTTGGGCTGTGCAGGATGCGTCTTTGTTAAACAAGCGCCTGAAGGCAGCTTGCTGGTTAAAAATCCTGCCTGTCCCTGGGCAATGGAACATCTCTGTGTGAGACCCCATTGTATGCTCTGTTTACTGAGATAGGAGAAAACCACCTTACGGCATAAGGTGGGACTTGCTGGAGGGACTTGCTGGAGGGACTTGCTGGCGCAATGCTGCTAAGAGGTTTGTGGAGATGTTTGCATATGCATATCAAGGCACAGCATTTTCCTTTGAACTTACTCATGTCACAGAGATCTTTATCCATATGTCTTACTGCTAATTTTCTCCCTAAAATGATCCTATTGTCCTGCCACTCCCTTATCTTTAAGATGGTAAAGATAATTATCAATAAATACTAAGGGAACTCAGAGAACGGTGCTGGCGTGGGTCCTCTGTAAGCTGAGCGCCAGTCCCCTGGGCCCACTTTTTGTTTCTCTATACTTTGTCTCTATGTCTCATTTATTTTCTCAAGTCTCTTGTTCCACCTAACGAGAAACGCCCACAGGTGTGGAGGGGCAGGCCACCCCTTCAGTTCTGAAATTCAGAACCCCTCCTGAGTCTGGCAGAAAGCGCGTAACTTATTCTTCATTTCCTTCTCTGCATTTCATCGCTCCCCAGATTTAAAAACAATACCCTCTCTATGATACAATTATGGGCAAGCACTCTGAGTTTTCAAGTGATAAGTGAGTGTCAGAGGTATTTTATTTGTCTTGGGAAGGTGTAAATTCCTGGGTCTATACAGATTCCAGTGGCTTTCCGAGGGAAAGAGCGTGCTGCTTTTCTTAAGAAAGGCCACCAATGGGAATGATTTCTGGTGATGCAATGTTGATATTTCAGTACAATTCTAGAAAAGGGAAGAGGTGGGGTTTCTCTGGATCCAGATTAACTCATAATTAGTTCTCACGCAGGCTGCTTAAGTAATTATGGTGAAACCAAATCTCATTATTTTTTTCTCCTGTTTCTGATAAAAGCTTCAGCCCCACTCCTCCTGCCCCATAGGGCACCTGGCTGGCCATTATACCCTATACTACAGGCACTATTCTTCAGTTTTGTTTCCAGGCTACAACTGTCACTGTGTAAAATAAGAAGTGTGGGGGAAAAATGTACACCTCTCGGTCTCACTACTTCAGAGGCACCTAGCAACTCTGTCTCCAGGCAGGCAGCACGCATCTCCCTGGTAGTTTACTGCCCACTCACAGCAGAGGCGGCATGCTCTCTGCAAATAGCCTGCATCTTTGCTGGTGCCAGCTTGGCGGTGGGGCGGTGGTGTCATTTGGTGTCCTCAGGGACGTTTGGTTCTTGTTCTGGGAAGACTAGGGCAAAGCAATGACTATTTCACCAAAACTGCCTGAGGAATTAGAAATTAGGTCAAGCAGTTCTGTACTTGGGGTTGCATTGTCTAAAATCAAAAGCAATGGTTTTTAATCTTTGTTTTTCTCCAGTCTTTGGGACATTTCTGTCATGAACCTTCCAGTATGTTTGGGAAGACAGAAAAGGATGTTTCTGGCCGGGCGCAGTGGCTCACATCTATAATCCCAGCACTTTGGGAGGCCGAGGCAGGCAGATCATGAGGTCAAGAGATCAAGACCATCCTGGCCAACATGGTAAAACCCCTGTCTCTACTAAAAATGCAAAAATTAGCCAGGCGTGGTGGTGGGTGCCTGTAATCCTAGCTACTTGGGAGGCTGAGGCAGGAGAATTGCTTGAACCCGGGAGGCGGAGGTTGCAGTGAGTCAAGATCATACCACTGCACTCCAGCCTGGCGACAGAGCAAGACTCCATCTCAAAAAAAAAAAAAAAAAAAAAAAGGTTGTTTCTAAAAGGTATATTGGCCAGGCATGGTGGCTCATGCCTATAATCCCAGCATTTTGGGAGGCCAAGGCGGGTGGATCACCTGAGGTCAGGAGTTTGAGACCAGCCTGATCAACACGGTGAAAGCCTGTCTCCACTAAAATACAAAAAAATTAGCCAGGCATGGTGGTGCATGCCTGTAATCTCAGCTACTTGGGAGGCTAAGGCAGGAGAATTGCTTAAACCTGGGAGATGGAGGTTGCAGTGAGCCAAGATTACGCCATTGCAGTCCAGCGTGGGCAACAAGAGCAAAACTGTCTCTCAAAAATAAATATATAAATAAATAAATAATAAACATAGAAGGTATATCTATGCAATGAGGAACTCTGCTGGCCACTTTTTCTATCTGTCAGCCTACTGACAATGATACACATCGGCCATTCTCACATCCATCCTCTGCTTCCAGGTCAGTGGGGCTGAAGAGCATCTTGCACTCGTTTACCAATAAGCCCACATGGACATTCCATTTCAGGCTCAAGTGCCACAGGATATTACACATAGATGCTGAGACTTTTAATTAGATTTCTGTACCTGAGGGAGTTTGTAAAGATTCTTTGTTTCTTAGCTTCTTGTATTTGACTTCATTTTAAGCCCCCCTTGGAAGAAGGGCCTTGGAGAATGAAAGTTGTATCTCTTTGGGAAGCACACAAAGCTTTTCCTCTGTGGTAATTGATTAAAGAACGGAAGGATGCAGGCTTTTAGGAACATAAAGCTTGGGAAACTGAGTCCTGCTGGGTAGAGAGATGATCTCAAGATATCAGGAAGGGGCCGGGTATGGTGGCTCACGCCTGTAATCCCAGCACTTTGGGAGGCCGAGGTGAGTGGATCACGAGGTCAGAAGATCGAGACCATCCTGGCTAACATGGTGAAACCCCGTCTCTACTAAAAATACAAAAAATTAGCCGGGCGTGATGGTGGCACCTGTAGTCCCAGCTACTCGGGAGGCTGAGGCAGGAGAATGGTGGGAACCTGGGAGGCGGAGCTTGCAGTGAGTCGAGATGGTGTCACCACACTCCAGCCTGGGCGACAGAGCGAGACTCAATCTCAAAAAAAAAAAAAAAAAAAAAAAATCAGGAAGGAACAAAGTTTTAACCTGCAGGAGTCATTCCCTCACTCACAGAACAGTGATTGAATTCCTACCACGCGCCAGGTCCTCTGCTAGCAAGGGAAACAAATATGAACGACAAGTGTTATCCACAAGCTCATAGTCTACAGGATATTTTAGTAAAAGCAATAATTAGAAACAATGTCACATTTGTTGTAATGCAAGGAAGTGCATAGCCGTTTGGAATCTCAGACAGTAATGGGAGACCTCTCTAGGGAGATGAAAGGGAGGGAGAAAGAGAGGGCCATATAATTTAATTTTTGATAATAGTCATGTTTAACAGTTGGCTGCAAAATTTCTGAAAATTTAACACTCCACTCTCATGAGCTGATAAAAACTGGCTCCACAACGCCAAGGAATGAAGGTGAAATTGGGAAGTGTAGATATGTCTTGTTGCCACGCAAAGGAGGTTGGACTCATTCCACAAGGCAGGATAATTTGAAATATTAATTAGTGTTTTTGTTTTTCTTGTTTTATATATTTTTACTTTCCCTCACCAAAGAAGTTACCTAACTTCTGTTTTTCCTTGTCTAAGGGTCTTTTGTACTCTGGACAGAAACCAAATATTTTGAAGAAATAAGGTTGGCATTACCAGTCTTCATAGCACCATGTAGATATAGTAGAGGTGAAGAACAGTAGACGGCATTGTAGGCAAAGACCAGAGGGCCTATTTCTGAATATTCTGGATGAGAACCCTGTAAATTTCAAAAGATCTTTCATAGAAAAGGAAGGAGCACAATAAAAAGACTGAAATTGAATTTCTCACTGGCTGAGTGAAGAGGGTTGAATATAATTTAACAACTGCAGAGAATTTAAGGGAAGTGAACTTCCTTGCATTCTAGTGTTACAGGGTAAAACTGATACCTGCTACAGCTATAGGTCATACACGCGTTTTAACCAGACTTATGACCTGATTTTATCTAAATTTTGGAAGGATAGCTCTGCCACCCACATAGACAAGGAATTGGAAAGGGGAGAACCAGATGAGCTTGTTGAAATTATCTATGATGATAAGGAGAGTAGCCAGGGTAGTCTAGGAAAAAAAGAGGAGAGGATAGACTCCAGAATATTTCAGAGGATAAATCACGATTGATGTCAATACAAGTTTGAGGATTTAAAATATGAGTGGTGTGATTTAGAGGCAAATGCAGGCCCCATGCCTATTTTGGTTATATCTCTGTTTTCTGCCTGGCACAATGCCTGGCACTCAGCAGGTACTCAATAAATATCTGTTGAATGAAAGAAAGCGCAAATAAATGAGTACATCAGATGCACAACTAGGCATGTTTTCATTATATGAAAAGACTAGTCAAAAGAATGAGAAGACAAGCCATAGATTAAGAAAAAAAATCTTGGCAAAAGACAGATCTGATAAAGGTCTGCTATCCAAAATACACAAAAACCTTTTAAAACTCAATAATTTTAAAAATCCCAATTAAAAAAGAGGCAAAAGACTTGAACAGAGACCTCACCAAAGAAGTTACATAGATGGCAAATAAGCCTATGAAGAGATGCTCTCATTCATATGTCATTAGGGAAGTGAAACCAAAGCAACAGTGGTGTCTGTCCACCAGATGCCTAATCACTAGATGCCTGCTAGAATGACCAAAATCCAGAGCACTGACAACACCAAATGCTTATGGAAATGGGGAGCAACAAGAACTCTCATTCATTGCTGGTGGGAAAGCAGAATTGCACAGTAACTTTGGAAGACAGGTTGGCAGTTTCTCACAAGGCTATATATACTCTTACCATATGATCCAGCCATCACATTCCTTGATGTTTACCCAAATGAGTTGAAAACTGCTGTCCACACAAAAACCTGCACAGATGCTTTTAGCAGCTTTATTCATAATTGCCAAAACTTGGAAGCAACCAAAATGTTTTTCAGCTGGGTGAATGGATAAACAAACTGTAGCACATCCAGACAATGGAATACTATTCAACACCAAAAAGAAATGAGCTGGCTGGGCACAGTGGCTCATACCTGTAATCCTAGCACTTTGGGAGGCTAAGGAAGAGGATCACTTAAGGTTTAAACCAGTCTAGGCAACGTGGCGAAACCCTGTCTCTACAAAAAATACAAAAATTAATCAGGCATGGTGGTGTGCACCTGTGGTCCCAGCTACTTCGAAGGTTAAGGTGGGAGGATTCCTTGACCCTGGGAGGTGGAGGCTGCAGTGAGCTGTGACTGGGCCACTGCACTCTAGCCTGGGCGACAGAGGAAGACCCTGTTTCAAAAAAAAAAAAGAGAAAGAAAGAAAAGAGCTATGAAAAGTCATGGAGGAAACTGAAATGAAAACTACTAAGTGAAATAAGCTAATCTGAAAAAGCACACGCTGCATGATTCCAACTATGCAACATTCTGAAAAAGCCAAAACTATGGGGATGGTAAAAAGATTGGAGGTTGCTGGAGCTGGAGGAAAGGAAGGGATGAATAGGCAGAGCACGTAGGATTTTTAGGGCAGTGAAACTATTCTGTATGATATTATCATGGTGGATACGTGTCATCATATACTTGTCAAAACCCATGCACTATATAACACCCAGAGTGAATCCTAATGTTAACTATGGACTTTGAGTGACAAACAAAATTTATGGGAGGCCATTGTTTTGAACTAGCTTTCCACAAGGCTCCAGCAGACCAGACCAATCTAGGATGGAGTCACTTACGTTCCACATTATCAAACTGAACTTTAAAATGGGCCAGTTTAAAAAAAAAAAAAAACAGCCCAGGAGATTCCAGGCAATCTGAGTCAATGTAATAAGGGAGTACCCTCTGTTTCAACCTTATGAAGAAAGTAACTTTGAAACCACCAATATACTTTTTGTTCTCTGTTTCTGCTTTCTTCAACACTTTCCTGTCTATAAAGCCAATCTCCTCTGCTCGGCTTATCAGAACATTCATTCTGTTTTATAGAATGTGGTATTGCCTGATTCTAGAATCTCAAATAGAAGCCAGTTAAATTTTTTAATTAAATTTAAAAATTTGGGGTAATTTGATCTTTTGACAGTGATGGTGATTTGTTAATGTAGGTTCATCAGTTTTTTTTGTTTTGTTTTGTTTTGTTTTGTTTTTTTTGAGGCGGAGTCTCGCTCTGTCGCCCAGGCTGGAGTGCAGTGGCGCGATCTCGGCTCACTGCAAGCTCCGCCTCCCGGGTTCCCGCCATTCTCCTGCCTCAGCCTCCCAAGTAGCTGGGACTACAGGCGCCGCCACCACGCCCGGCTAATTTTTTTGTATTTTTAGTAGAGACGGGGTTTCACTGTGTTAGCCAGGATGGTCTCGATCTCCTGACCTTGTGATCCGCCCGTCTCGGCCTCCCAAAGTGCTGGGATTACAGGCTTGAGCCACTGCGCCCGGCCAAGGTTCATCAGTTTTAACATATGCACCACTGTGGGGCAGGATGTTGATTGCAGGGAAGGCTGTGTGTGTGTGTGTGTTGGTGGGTGGGGGAGGTGCATGTGGCAGTTATGGGACCTCTTTGGACATTACACCCAGTTTTGCTGTGAACCTAAAAGTGCTCTAAAAATAAAAGTCTAGGCTGGCTGCAGTGGCTAACGCCTGTAATCACAACTCTTTAGGAGGCCAAGGTGGGCAGATCATGAGGTCAGGAGATTGAGACCATCTTGGCTAACACAGTGAAACCCTGTCTCTACTTAAAATACAAAAAATTAGCCAGGCATGATGGTGGGCACCTGTAGTCCCAGCTACTCGGGAGGCTGAGGCAGGGGAATCACTCGAACCTGGGAGGTGGAGGTTGCAGTGAGCCGAGATCACACCACTGCACTCCAGTCTGGGTGACAGAGCAAGACTCTGTCTCAAAAAAAAAAATAAAATTCTATTTAAAAGGAAAAAATATGAGTCTCAAAGTGACATGAGAATTTGTGACTCAGTATCGGAATGGTGGTTATGGAAACTTCATTTCTATGTCACCTGCAGATGATATTCTGACCAGTAGACTGCACTTGTGTAAAGATCAATGAACATGATCACAAAAACAAATGCTAGTGTGGCAGAAGGAAACTGAGATATAACGGATCATTATGAGGTCTGTGTTGAAGAAGAGGGTATGAGAATTTGAACCAAGAGTTCTATGAATGTCAAATGACTTTCGACTTCACTGGAACTCTCTACTAGTTATAGGGGGTGAATTTCCAATGCACTAGCTTATATCGGGCAGTTGTAGCTATTAACACATGACCATGAGATCTATGGAAGGAGGAAAAAGGAAAAAACTCTATTTTCTGAGTAATAATCTGCAGATTAGGGAAATGTGCTTTTAGGGAAACCGAAAGACCGTGCTATGCAGAAAGGAAGGAAACGGTGGAATTTAGGTCTTCCAGGGTCTGTCTTGCACTCATATTCATCAGACTTGGGGAATATCTATTAACATTTATGGGAAAAGTCAAGCTCATGTCCAATGAGTTAACATGTAGGTAACATACATTCCATGTTCACTTTGGCGTGGGGTTTTATCATTAAAGTGAGGTGGAATTTGACTTTTTACCTCAAAAAGTGAATTATAGGGCACAAAGACATTTGTGCACAGTCTCTGAAAGCCGGCTGGGACCGGATTAGTCTGTAGCTGCTTATCAGGAAACAATGTTTATAAGGCAGGTCTCTTGTACAAGGAGTGCTGCTGGCAGGACCCCCAAGGTGGGGGGTTCACCCGAATGAGTCTGGCAATGTTTTCCTAGAACAGATTTCAGTCTAACTGCAGAAAGAAAACTTTATAGCAGTTAACAAGTCTTTTAGTAGTGATGCAGGATTTTTTGCTCCTTTTCTCAGCTAAAATCCGAGTTCTTGTCTCACAACCAGGAAAAATTAGGCACACGGACACATTGAAAGGTGAGGAGAGCTGAATTTATTAAAAGAAAGTTCTCAGCAAAAAGAGGGGGTCCTGCCAATAGGCTCCCACCTCACAGACTGAATACCAGGCCACCACACACGAGCTGAAGAGGCCAGGCTCTTTCCCCTGGTGAGGCAGAATTCCTGGTGGCTCCACTCCACTCCCGCAGTGCTCATGTGGGCCCCCAGTCCACTGCAGGCATGCCCAGGCAAGATCCTGGGCAAATCCCCTTATCTGTCTCCTGCATCTCTCAGTAGTTAACAATGTAGGGGTACATGACCAAACCCTTTTCTCTGTTATGGCTGCTTAATTTTCTCTTGAGGGTCTCATCTTAGCCACAGAGAGTTCATCTCATCTGTCAGCTGGGGATATGTTAATGTTAATGTACCAAATGCTATTTCAGACCATATTGTTCTAAGCAAACAAATATTTGCTTGCAAGCAGGCACAACACAATTTTACAGCCAGTGGAGACTTGGAATGTTTTCACCCTCAACCCTTGAACATCACCTTCATGAAAGGATTTCTGCACGATGGAGGCAGGTAGGTTCTGATGAATGAAAGGGCAGCACTTTTGGTCAGATCTGGTGACAGGATTGTCTGCTAAGAGAAGGAGCACATGGCCACCAGGGCCTTCAATCTAGAAGCTGCCCTTTGGTATGAACGACTAGCCCAGACAGGTATTTATTTATATGTAACTCCTGCAAATATGGAGATGTCTAACTTCCAACAGTCACACAACTTAAACCCCACTAATTTCACCAATGAAAAATTCTAACATGTTAAAAAATAAACCTTCTGTATGTTGACTTCATACAAATACTTTTTTTTTTTTTTTTTTGAGACGGAGTCTCGCTCTGTCGCCCAGGCTGGAGTGCAGTGGCGCGATCTCGGCTCACTGCAACCTCCACCCCCCAGGTTCATGCCATTCTCCTGCCTCAGCCTCCTGAGTAGCTGGGACTACAGGCGCCCGCCACTGCGCCCGGCTAATTTTTTGTATTTTTAGTAGAGACGGGGTTTCACTGTGTTAGCCAGGATGGTCTCGATCTCCTGACCTTGTGATCCGCCCGTCTCGGCCTTCCAAAGTGCTGGGATTACAGGCGTGAGCCACCGCGCCCGGCCCATACAAATACTTTTTAATGCCACCTGGCCAATTCTTTTTTTTTTTGTGATGGAGTTCCGCTCTTGTTGTCCAGGCTAGAGTGCAATGACCCAATCTCGACTCACTGCAACCTTCGCCTCCTGGGTTCAAGGGATTCTCCAGCCTCAGCCTCCCGAGTAGCTGAGATTACAGGCACCTGCCACCATGCCCGGCTAATTTCTGTATTTTAGTAGAGACGGGGTTTCGCCGTCTTTGCCAGGCTGCTCTCAAACTCCTGACCTCAGGTAGTCTGTCCACCTCAGCCTCCCAAAGTGCTGGGATTACAGCCTGGCCCCACTTGGCCAATTCTTAGGGTGTTAATTCTATTAGGTTACTTCATGTGCTAATTGATCCCTAGGGTACAAATTCGAGTTAATTGCCACACACAGAGTTCCCAATGTTTACATACCATA
Source organism: Theropithecus gelada (assembly GCF_003255815.1). Taxonomy (NCBI): domain Eukaryota; kingdom Metazoa; phylum Chordata; class Mammalia; order Primates; family Cercopithecidae; genus Theropithecus; species Theropithecus gelada. Next base: position 45,462,501 of record NC_037670.1, on the reverse strand, counting down.
GTATTGTGAAGCGAATTACAACACATGAAGAAATCAAAAGAAACATCAAAAAGAACGTTTTAAGAAGTCCCCAACATCAAAATGACTGTACCTCTACTTTACATTATATCAGTTATAGCTGCCTGATACCTGAGATTCCATTGTGCAAGCCACCAATTATTGTGTTGGAGGGCATGAGCATATATGGGGCTTTGTAACATTTAAATAAAACAGTTTGAAAAAATTTACTGTCTTGATTGTTATAGCATCATGGCTCTTTTAGAGATTCCCCATTAACAAAAGGTAGCCCTTTGCTTATAATTGCATGTAATTTTTTTTCCCGATTAACAAGAAGAACCATGAGTACTATGGATGTCTGGGGAGAGCAGACAGATATCCCAGGGAGAGGTTGTCATAGGAACTGTGCCAGGAGAGCAGCTATACACAGGGTAAAATGCACCCTCCAAAGAAGAGAGGATGGGCATGATTGTGAAGCTACCCTTTCTACCAGTTTCAGAGTGTAAAGCTCTTAATGAATGTCTCTGTGGAAATCATCCTCAGTGATAGCAAAGGTAGGTAGAATGCTGGGGCTAATGATATATGCCTCAGCTGGGTGCAGTGGCTCATGTCTATAATCCCAGCACTTTGGGAGGCCAAGGTGGGAGGATTACTTGAGGCCAGGAGTTTGAGACCAGTGTGGGCAACAAACATAACAAGACCCCCCCCTCCGTCTACAAAAACAAAAACAAAAACCTTCATAGGATTGTTATAGAAAATAAAATAGATAACAATCATAAAACACCCACTATGTAGAGTCCTTGGAAAATAGTAATAGAAACGATAATGATTTTTACATTTCTTATCTCATATAATTCTCACTAGAGCAATCTGAGGAAGGCACAGTCATTATTTCCAATGTTTTTTGGATACAAAAATTTATTTTCAGTCATTTTTGGACATGGGGAAGGAAGAGACTATTCTAGAATTCTATCAGAAGATTAACATCACTTGAGCAACTGCTCAGTCATACCTCTGAGAACAGTCATTTTAAATAAAATAACAACTTTTTTTTTTGAGACAGAGTCTTATACTGTTGCCCAGGCTGGAGTGCAATGGCACGATCTCACCTCACTGCAACCCTTCACTTCCCAGGTTCAAGCGATTCTCCTACCTCAGCCTCCCGAGTAGCTGGGATTACAGGTGCCTGCCACCACACCTGGCTAATTTTTTGTACTTTTAGTAGAGACAGGGTTTCACTATGTTGGCCAGGCTGGTCTCGAACTCCTGACCTCATGATCCACCCACCTTGGCCTCCCAAAGTGCTGGGATTACAGGCGTGAGCCACCTCACCTAGCCAAAATATTTCCATATTTTTAGATAAGAAAACGAGGCTCAGAGAAGTTGAATTGCTCAAGGTCACATTGAAAGTAGTAGAGCTGGAACCTAAACACAAAGTTGTGTAACTCTAGGGCCCATGCCCTTAACTTCTCTGCTGGACTGAACTAGTAGGCAATCAATAACTGGTAATGGTTACAAAAATGGTGGTAGAATAATAAATAGTAAATAAATGATTCCACATTATATGTATGGCAGAATAGCATTTGTTGATTTTGTTATTTCCTAAGTTTATTTTTCCCAATGGACATGGAGGAAAGTGTCATCCTACAAGATGACAACCAATTTGTTCTCTTCTCTCCTCCTGACTCCCTAATGCAGAGCTCCAGGCTGCTCCAACCAATCTATGGCAGATAGCACTTAAGTTCAAACCTGTTGGTCATCCCCATCTAATCTTAGGCCTTCAAAACTCCAAGAAAATTAGGAATTTTTTTTTTCTCTCTCTCTTTCTCCCAAAGGAGTAATTTATAGCTGGAACTTCCTTAACCATACTTTCCCCAATGTTTTAAGACCATATATTTTGGGCTAAATTATGTCCCCCCTCCCTCAATGTATATGTTGAAATTTTAACACTTAGTATCTCAAAATTTGACTGTATTTGGAGACAGGACTTGTCAAGAGAAGATTAAGGTAAAACAAGGTCATAGGGTTGGACCTGAATCCAATATGACTGCTGTCCTCCTTAGAAGAAATTAGGACACAGACATCCACAAAGGAAAGGCCATGTGAAGACATTACAAGACAACAGTGGTGGGGCTCAGGACACAATACTGCAAAGTATGGCCCTTGGCATGTTGAGTACTTTGAACTGAAAGAGATAGGGAGGGCTCAGAAGCAACGTCTCTGACTTCTTACCTTCCTTTCTCTCTCTCTCTCTCCTTTTCCCTCCAAGGCAGGTCATAGAAACTAGAACTCCTCCCCACAAAGCAAGCTGTAAAACCTAAAAATGTCACTCTCTGACTCTCTCACTTTTCCTTTGAAGACTTTCATGTGACAGGTGTCCTGACCTGTACCCGGAGAAAGGAATGCTACACAGAGAGGCCAAAAAGAATTTGAACAAACAGGCCTCGCTAAGTTGCCTCCTCAGTTAATTACCATTAGAGCATACCATGTTTGTCCAATCACATTTCTATTCTTCACTGAACCTAAGCATAAAAATACACAGGTTTATACACAGGTTCTCTGGGTCTTCGTTTCTTTTTTTTTCTGAGACAGAATCTCTCTCTGTTGCCCAGGCTGGAGTGCAATGGTGCTATCTCAGCTCACTGCAACCTCTGCCTCCCAGATTCAGGCAATTCTCCTGCCTCAGCCTCCGAGTAGCTGAGATTACAGGTGCCCGCCATCACACATGGGTCATATTTGTATTTTTAGTAGAGACAGGGCTTCACCGTGTTGGTCAGGCTGATCTCGAACTCCTGACCTCAAGTGATCTGCCCACCTCAGCCTCTCAAAGTGCTGGGATTACAGGTGTGAGCCACCACACCCAGCCTGGGTCTTCATTTCTGAAAACTTCCATGTCACATAGAACACTGATTAAATACATTTGTTAGACTTTTCTCTTGCTAACCTATCTTTTGTTTAGGAGTGTTGGCAGTGACCTTTGTGATGGGTGAGGAAGAGGTATTATACCATTTTACCCCTACAACAACCATCTACAAGCCAAGGAGAGAGGGGCCTCCAAAGGAACCAATCATACTGAACTCTTACCTTAGACTTCTAGCCTCCAGAACTATAAGGCAATAAAATTGTGTTGTTTAAGCCACTCTGTGACACCTTGCTATGGCAGCCCTAGAAAATGAACGTGCTGCACAGCGGCCTGAGCACCATGGCTGTGTTCAAACCCGCGCCACCTTTTCCTCCAGTCCTTTTCACTTTTGACATTCTGTCACTGTGTCGGTTTCCCAGTAGTTAAGCACCAGGTTTGGAATGAGAATCCACTATATAAAATGGCACAGGTCCACATTGCAATTGGCTCTCAGGAGGCTAAGTCCCAGGAAAATTAATCAAGATGTGTACTTTCCTTTGTGTTCTTGTGCCTGACTCCCACTTGCCCATGCTCTCCCAGGGAATGGTGCCTTCCTCGGAGCTAACACAACACTGTGTTCATACCTAGATGAAACTTCTCATAGGACTGTGACACCATTAATTTTTTTTATATGCCTGTTTGCTACCCCATCCCTATCCCCAGTTAAATTCTGAATTCACAGATGCTGAGATTATGGCTATGAATTATTCATTTTGGTACCCCAGCATGTGCTACAATTCTAGTGGTTCAAAGAAGGCACAAATTAATATTTGGATTTTTTGAGTGGATATCTTTTTTTTTCTGATTTCTTTCTTTCTTCTATACCTCTGTGAAGGGAGTTTTATAATACAGATGTAAGGTAAAGAAATTTTAAATACATTAAATATGTTGGTCAGGCATGGTGGCTCACGCCTATAATCCCAGCACTTTGGGAGGCCAAGGCAGAAGGATCACTTGAGCCCTAGGAATTTGAGACCAGCCTGGGCAGACCCTGTCTCTATGAAAAAATTAAAAAATGAGCTGAGTGTGGTGCCACACACCTGTAGTCCCAGCTATTTGGAAGCCTGAGGTGGGAGGATCACTTGAGCTCAGAAGTTGGAGACTGCAGTAAAGGCATGATTGCACCACTGCATTCCAGTCCAGGTGACAAGCAAGACTCTGTCTCAAAAACGAACAAACAAATGAATCAATATATTATGCTATCAGCAGTGGTCAATGTCTTAAGAAAAAGCGTTCATCTTTATCTTAAATGCTCTAATCCGAAGATTCTAAAATGTCTAAGCTTCTTCTTAGGAGGGAAAATCCAAACACAATGAAGGTTGAGCTGTCCAGGAAAAACAGTCCTCAGGACCTCAAGGATCTTGCTGTTCCCTCCACCTGCAAGATGGAGCCAGAGCCCAGGGAGAGGAGACGGTTCTAAAATAGGCACTTCTCAGCTGGAGCTGGCCTAGCAAGTCACTCTTAATGCTTGACGAAGCTGTAGACAAGGAATTACCCTCAAGTAGTTGAAGCTTCTGTTCCATTGTTGAGGAGACAGGGAAAGAAGGGAGACTGCAGAAGAAAGAGACTTCCTGGTGCCCACCAAAGACAGACTCTGTAAGGAATGTCAGGCAGTGAGTTGAATGCTTTGCCTCTAGACTCCTCTGAACTCTTTGTGTGTTTGGATCAGTTACTAGTAGGATTGTTTCTTTTTTGGTAATGAACTGTCTCTCAATCTCCTTGAGCTTTCTGGATAAAACAGAGGGAGATAGTAATATATTTAGATTGTTATGAACTGTATCTAGCTTGTCGTATTGAAACGTGGAAACACTACCCTTATCCACTCCTTAGTGAATCTCCTGCTTTATCAAAGGGATCTGGTTGGAAAGAAAGTATGGTCTTTCTGTCCTTCACCCGTCTCTCCTAGAGACACCATCCAAGGATGGTCAACTGCTTTGAAAGTCTTAGTAAAAAGCTGGGTCATGAGCTTTGGTTATTTTTAGACAACAATAGGCGATGGATGAAGCAAGTTTGTAACTAGGAATGTGTGGTTTGCACTGCTTGGAATGCAGTTTGCCTTCGGGGGTTTACAGTTTGTAAGACAATTGGCAACACCCCACAGATTTGTGTCAGGAACACCAAAGAAGTAGAATCAATCATTTGTGAAGAAGCAGAACAGTCCTCCATTAGACTTTATATGTTAATAAAAACGAGCACAAGTGAAGGTCAGATCTGTTCACCAGGTCCCTAATTATAATTCAGAGAGCCAGGGGAAAGAGAAAAAAGCAAAAAAATAAAGAAGACTGCCTGACGTTTACGAACACTAAACACAGACAGAAGATTTTTCTGTCTTTCATGTCAAACATCCAGCCACATGGTCACTTTTTTTCCTTGAAAGGCATTTAACTTTGTAGGATTATATTTTTCTTTCTGACTCCTAGAAAAATATAAATACCATCAACTGTTTGACCTCATCTGGGTAGTTTTTAGGCTCTTTGTTTGTGGGTAGGAAAGTTAATGCCACGAAATGTACTAAAATTCAAAAACATTCCAACTTAAAATGATTCACAGCAAAGTCAGAATGCAGGTCAGATGGTGTATTTCTGATATTAAAAAAAAACAAAAAGAATTCTTTGAAAGTATGTTTCCAGAAGACAGTAGACATTGGTACTATTTATCATTCAGCAAGAGCTAAATAGCACAGGAACATGATTATCCTAAGTTACATTTTGAAAAAAGAGAAACAAAATAATTATTTCTGAAAACAGCAAAAAACATCAAGCTTGCTAATTTGAACAGTTTTGACAGTTGACACAAAGGAGAGAAAAGAGCCTTTTATGTGTTGTATAAGGAAGATCTGTTGAAGAAAATTAGCTCCTACAGGAATAGGATTGATAATGTGACATATACTCACTCTGATCTAAATTTAACATCTTCCCACATTCTCATTGCTCCAATGCCCTTCCAGTTACTATAGTGATCCTACCTTGCCACGCAACGTTTAATTCCTAGGTAACAGACAACAATCGTGGTGACCAGGGAAGGAATAGGCAAAATTCTATTTATTAAATATTATCTGGAGTTACCTGCTTGAAAAAACATCGCCCGAACAACCGCAGCAGATTTTGGGCTTGGTTACATCTAAAGGGTAGACTGAAACTCCTCCAACTATAAATTGTACAAGAAGAACCAGGAAGAATTTTTAGGCTCCAATTTTGAGTGTTAGAATCTTGACATAATGGCACAGACCCCCCAAAATAAAGATTCTGAAATAAGCACTTTTCATCTGGAGTTGGCCTAGAAAGTCTCTCTTAATGCTTGATGGAGCTGCAGACAAGGAAATACCCTCAACTAGTTGTGGCTTCTGTTCCATCCACTGATGTTGTACCATATTTAATGCTTATCCTTCCTCTAAAATGGGCAGATGCATGATGTGAGAGTTTCTCCTCACAAAATTAGCCTGCATTAGAAACTTCCCAATGAAAAGACTCTTCTGACCTCGGAAAAAACAGAGTAAGTACTTACTAGGTTGCTGCAAAAGTAATTGCGGTTTTCGCATCACTTTAATGCAAAACCTCAATTACTTTTGCACTGAACCTAACACATACATCATGTAAGTATACTTATATATATACTTTAAAAATATCTTATCTGTAGTCTTCTCTTTCAGCTCTCCAGTAAAAGGGTGTCCAAAGATGGTAGCCTTCTCTTTCAGCTCTCCAATAAAAGGGTGTCCAAAAAGACATACCTGAATAGCACAAAAATACCCCACTATTTCTAGGTATTGGTCCTGTGGCAGGCCAGGTCTCACTAATGCAGGCTTCCGTAACACCTGTTTCAGCACTGGCTAAGCGGCTAAGTATTGAAAGCCAGTGCCCTTATACGGAGACTGGAATGTAACAAAAGCCCACCAAGAGTTTTGCCTAGGCTTTTCTTGAACCTTAAGGCATAACAAAATAATGAAGGAATCCTTAACAGGACCCATTTAGGATTAGACAAGTTTTATTGGGAGTCTGAAGAAACTCCCCAGACTTCACAAACAAATTGATTGGGGGTCTGAAGGAAATCCCCAAACCTCCATGATTTAGCAGGAGACAAGCTAAGGGTAATCACCCCAGCACCTGGACCCATTTAGATCAAGTAAATTTATTGAGGCTCCAGGGGAAGGTCTCAGGACTCAGACCTTAGTTATAGATTAAAAGAAGTTTATCATGGCCGGGCGTGGTGACTCAAGCCTGTAATCTTAGCACTTTGGGAGGCCGAGGCAGGTGGATCGCCTGAGGTCACGAGTTCGAGACCAGCCTAGCCAAGATGGTGAAACCCCGTCTCTACTAAAAATACAAAAATCAGCTGGGTGTGGTGGCAGGTGCCTGTAATCCCAGCTACTTGGGTGGCTGAGCCAGGAGAATCGCTTGAACCTGGGAGGTGGAGATTGCATTGAGCCAAGATTTCACCACTGCATCCCTGCCTGGGTGACAGAGTGAGACTCTGCCTCAAAAAAAAAAAAAAAAGGAAAAAAAGAAGTTAATCACGTGTGTCTTTAGATGAATGCACACTTACACACACACATATAGCTTACAAGGTATATAAGCGCTGGAAAACTTTGTAATTTGGAGTTGGTCTGGTGATAATTTCCAGGCCTTCTCCCTGTAAACGGTTGCAGAAATCAAAATTCTCTTTCTCCCCAGTTCATCTGCATCTCATTATTGGGCCACGAGAAATAGCAGACTGATAGTCTCATCTGAGAACAGTCCTACAATGCAGTTTTCTGTGTTAGAAATAGCAATAAATCCATTCAAATGCAGGGTTCTGAAATAAGAACCCATACTTTAAAATCTAACCTTTTCATTGTCATGAAGCAAAGGCAAACACAAACAAAAAATTTATAAAAGCAAACCAAAAGTACGCTAGAAAAGCAGACAGTGAAAAAAGGAAAGGAGAGATAGATATGACAAAAATAAAGTGTTAGATTCAGAAATCAGAAAGTAACACTGATTGTAACATTTGTTAAACTCTTCCTTTATCTCCAGGCTCATGCTAAGCACCTTACCTTTATTATTGTATGAAGTCCTCGTGGCAGCTATGTGGGCTTGCCACTATTAATATTTCCATATTACAGATATATAGGGTCCAGCCCTACGGGACTTAGCAAGTGTTCTCCTTGTGTGCAGAGATGAGAGATTGTAATAAATAAAGACACAAGACAAAGTGATAAAGAGAAAACAGCTGGGCCCCGGGACCACTACCATCAAGATGCAGAGACTGGTCGTGGCCCTGAACAGATGGGCGCGCTGATATTTATTGCATACAAGGGGGCAGGTGAATCTTCTAAGTGATTGACAAGTTGAAGCAAGTCACGTGATCACAGGGCAAGGGGCCCTTCCCTCTTAGGTAGTCAAAGCAGAGAGAGAGAAGGCAGCCTACATCCGTGTTTTCTTCTCTGCACTTATAAGAAAGTTCAAAGACTTTAAGACTGTCACTATTTCTGCTACCGCTATCTACTACGAACTTCAAAGAGGAACCAGGAGTACGGGAGGAACATGTAAGTGGACAAGGAGAGTGACCATTGAAGCACAGCACCACTGTGCTGCGATTCTCCTGGCTCAGCCTCCCGAGTAGCTCATTATTGGGGGTTTAGGCCTCCGGATGACTGCGGGCAGGCCTGGATAATATCCAGCCTTCCACAAGAAGCTGGTGGAGCAGAGTGTTCCCTGACTCCTCCAAGGAAAGCAGACTCCCTTCTGCAGTCTGCTCAGTAACGGGTGCCTTCCCAGACACTGGCGTTACCGCTTGACCAAGGAGCCCTCAAGTGGCCCTTATGCAGGTGTGACAGAAGGCTCACCTCTTGCCTTCTAGGTCACTTCTCACAATGTCCCTTCAGCACTTGACCCTATACCCGCCGGTTATTCCTAGGTTATATTAGTAATGCAACAAAGAGTAATATTAAAAGCTAATGATTAGTAATGTTTCTAGTAATGATTGATAATTGTCCATGATTATCTCTATATCTAATTTGTATTATAACTATTCTTATTCTATTTTCTTTATTATACTGAAACAGTTCGTGCCTTCAGTCTCTTGCCTCAGCAGCTGGGTAATCCTCCGCCGACACAGACAAGGAATCTCCGGTGAGTGCATTAAAGCAATTTGCACAAGAAATCCCCAGTAAGAAAGTAAGTGGGCCGTGCTCGGTGGCTTACGCCTGTAATCCCAGCACTTTGGGAGGCCGAGGCAGGCGGATTCCGAGGTCAGGAGATCAAGACCATCCTGGCTAACACAGTGAAACCCCGTCTCTACTAAAAATAAAAATAAATAAAAATAAATTAGCCGGTCATGGTGGCAGGCACCTATAGCCCCAGCTACTCAGGAGGCTGAGGCAGGAGAATGGCGTGAACCTGGGAGGCAGAGCTTGCAGTGAGCCGAGATCGTGCTACTGCACTCCAGCCTGGTTGACAGAGCGAGACTCCATCTCAAAAAAAAAAAAAAAAAAAAAAGCCCAAGCTGTCTGGACTCCAGAATCTGAACTCATACTGGGTATCATGGAGAGAGGGAAAAGTATAAATATAAAAAAGAGAAAATATGTAACAAAAGGGAAATTCATTCCTGATATATGTGGAGGAGATATTATATGTAATTGGTCTCACAAGTGCCAACATATATGGTACACCAGGTGTCCCCAACCACTGGGCCAGGGACTGGTACTGGTCTGTAGCCTATTAGGAGCCAGTCCACACCGCAGGAGGTGAGCAGTGGGTGAGTGAGCACGACCACCTGAGCTCTGCCTCCTGTCAGACCAGCGGCAGCATTAGATTCTCATCGGATTGCAAACCCTATTGTGAACTGCACATGCAATGAATCTGGGTTGCACACTCCTTTTGAGAATCTAATGCCTGATGATCTGTCACTGTCTCCCATCACCCCCCAATGGGACTGTCTAGTTGCAGGAAAACAAGCTCAGAGCTCCCACTGATTCTACATGATGGTGAGTTGTATAATTATTTCATTATATATTACAATGTAATCCTAATAGAAATAAAGTGCACAATAAAGGCAATGCACTTGAATAATCTTGAAACCATCCCCCCACCCCGGTCCGTGGAAAAATTATCTTCCATGAAACTGGTCTTTGGTGCCAAAAAGGTTGGAGACAACTGCTCTATGGAAAAATTATCTTCCATGAAACTGGTCTTTGGTGCTGGTCTTTGGTGCTGGTCTTTGATCCATGAGATCACTGGTCTTTGATCCATGAGCCTTGTACTTTCCCCTAAACCAATGAATTCACAAGGTCAAGGAGTCAGAATGGGTTTCCAAAGCTCCCCTTGAATGGAAGCAACCAGAAACTGTGGTTTAGATTTTACTTTTACAAAAATGAAATAATTCTTTTGAATAGAATAACTTTTTATTCTCCTGCTTAGGAGAATGTTCATGTGTCCTTTGATAAAAATATTTACACGTATGTATGTATTCATATCTCTGAGTTGGACAGCAGAATAGGTAGAAGTTCTTTATAACACCTGATATGCAAGAATATGATAATTTTAGACTTTTTGTCTTACAAAGTAGTCCTATGGACCAAAAGTGGATGGCAGATTTATTACTGTTCTTGGGAATTCAGGATGGTTGTCAAACAGTGATAATCATATTTCATTATGGTCTAGAGTAATTTTAGAAGTTCGTTCTGAAAGTTCCAGCATATATTATTGATTATTGTTCTATATGAATTAATCACAGATGAAATGTAAGATAGACTGGTCTCTTGTACAATGAGTTACATAAAATTTAACGGGTCTATACAAAACTCCTTAGTGATAGAAAAGAACAGTAACTGCAATACACCACAAGAGGGCAAACTGGTACTGTTGAATATCAGTAACTTGACTGCAGAGTGTTCAATGAAAGACAAGGTGATGTCGGATCCAAGCCAGTTTACTTTTCTGCAATCATTAAAATATCAAATCAGAAAGCTTTTCTTTAGTAACTTTCGTGGTATTTGAGAAGAGTAATAAGGTCTTACCAGTTAGTAAATAAAGCACGCTGCTTTTTACTTTCATCGAAAAAAATAAGATTTGTCCCTAAAAATATATTTTCCTGGGTTAATATTGTATTAGATACATACTTTGTACCATCACTAATTATCAAGAAAGGTTGGCAAAGATTAAAAGAAAAAATGGTTTTCTTTTTTTTATCAGCAATGTACAGCAATATAGCACAACAAGTTACAAATAGGTGAGATGTGGGTTCACTTTAGCAGACAGGAGAAAGGTTAACAAGGTTAAGGTTAACATGATAAATTATGGCAGAGAATTGGGGCAAACGAATAGAGATTCAGACAATTCTCCCTGATGCTTCCCCTTACATATGTAACTAGGTGATTCATTGTATATTAATGAATGCCATCTGACTGGGCGCAGTGGCTCAAACCTGTAATCCCAGCACTTTGGGAGGCCCAGGCGGGTGGATCATGAGGTCAGCAGACGAGACCATCCTGGCCAACATGGTGAAACCCCATCTCTACTAAAATACAAAAATTAGCCAGACATGGTGGCAGGCACCTGTAAGCACAGCTACTCGGGAGGCTGAGGCAGGAGAATGGCGGGAACCCGGGAGGCGGAGCTTGCAGTGAGCCGAGATCGCGCCACTGCACTCCAGCCTGGGCAACAGAGCGAGACTCCTTCTCAAAAAAAAAAAAAAGGCATTTATAAACAAGTCTGTCCATTAATTTTTAGGCCCTAAATTGTCTTTTTAATAATGAGTGCAATCTGAAAATGAAGTTCTTTGTATGTTGTGGCCTGAAGATAAGGATAAAAAATAAAGAAACATAGGCAAACTGCAAAATCCTCATAGCACATGCAGTTTGGAGTGATGCCAGAAGTAATGTGATGTTTCCCTATTGAAAGAAAACCTATACATATTTTCACTAGGAATGTTCCATTAGTCCAGGGATTGGCAACTTTTCCTTTAAAGAGCCAGATAATAAATACTTCTGGCTTTGCAGGACATCTGGTCTCTGTCTACTTCTGGCTACTCCTTTTTGCCACTGTAGTATAAAAACAGTCAGAGACAAGCAAATGAATGGATGTCATTGTGTTCCAATAAAACTAGCTAACAAAAATAGATGCCAGGCTAGAATGGGCTCCTGGGTTGTAGTTCGTTAAACCCCATTTTAATCTAGTTGTGGACCCCTTCATAGTAAAGGAGTAAATGAGAAGGAGAAATAAACTTGAGACTTGGACATAACGACACAAATAACCTATAACTGGAGAGCAGCAAGATATAAAAATCTCCACCTCGGGTCCCAAGAGATGTTCAACAGAGTCTTAACAAGAGGCAAAAATTGTCTTAGGAAAAAGCATATTTTAGAAGATTGGTTGAAACACATGCACACCCTCATGCCTAAAATATGTAAGTCCTGAAAGTGAAGTAAATCTAAAAATGTATGAGCTGGGGAGTCTGTCCTGAGCCTCAGAAGCCCTGGCATTTTGAGCCATCGAGAAGTAAGGAAATGCATGAATCTTGCAGGAAACAGTAGGGTTTTGCAGCAAGACCATTGTGGGTGACAAATTGGCTCCAAGAAAGCACCCTCATTTTCTGAATGTAAGGAAACATCCCATAAATTACACCTCACAGACATTTCTAAAGGACTACTGGAAATGTAAATATTTTCAAAACTTATTTCATCATAGAAAGAACACATTTTCTAAGAGTGACACATGCATTCTACTTTGATTTGGAAGATGAGCTAAGGTTTCCATGAAATCAACTAATTAATTGCTGGAGGGAAAAAGGCTTGAAAGAGCATATACTGCAATGGTGCCCAAGTCTGGCTGCAGAAAAATGTCAAGGAGACTTTCATTGACGAAAAGAGGGAAACATGTAAAATATTTGAAGAGATTTATTCTCTCGTAAATATGAGTGACCAATGGCCTCTGACACAGCCTTCAGATTTTGAGAACATGCAGCCAAGGTGGTTAGGGTACAGCTTGGTTTTACACATTTTTGGGAGACATGAGACATTAATGAATACATGTAAGATGTATATTGGTTTGGTCCGGAAAGGTGGGACAACTTGAAGCAGAAGACCTTCCAGGTTATATGTAGACTTAAAGATTTTCTGATTGGCAATTGGTTGAAAGAGTTATTATCAATAGAAAGAAAGGTCTGGGTTACAATAAGGGGTTGTAGAAACCAAGGTTTTATCATACAGATGAAGCCTCCTGGTAGCAGCCTTCAGAGAATAGATTGTAAATATTTCTTATCAGACTTAAAGAGTCTGTTCTGTCAATAATTCTAAAATGGAGGAGGGTATAATGAGGCATGTCCAGCTCCCCCATGCCATCATGGCCTGAACTAGTTTTTTCAGGTGAATTTTGAAATGCCCTTGGCTGAGAGGAGGGGTCCATTCTGTTGGTTGGGGGACCTTCGAATTTTATTTTTTGATATACACTTAAAAAAACACACACACACACACACGGCTTCCCAGATTTTACTCCGAACACTGAATTGGATTTTCTGGAGCCTGTGTGTGAGCCAGGCATTTTTATGACACCAGCCCAGGGACTGGTATTTAGGAATGAAAAGGACAAAGGATAAAACCTGGGTTTGAGTTTGACCATTGTCAGGGCCAAGGAAAAACTCTTTCACCCTCTGAAGGTTTGGTGAAAAATCAACTCACAAAAGGCATACAGACTTATTAATGTGCACACAGGGGAGAACCACAGAGCGCATGCAAGGACAAAGCTGAACTGCAATCGGAACTTGGAATTGAAAGCCAGTTCCAGTCCCTAATGGGGTGCAGAAGCTTATATACCATCCTGAAGTACAGAAAGGATAGAGACTCAGAGCATGGCCAATAAAAGGTTATGGTGGTAAATCACGTTATGGTGACAAGACAGGCTACAAGAGGGAGAGAAGAGGATGCCTGGCTAGCAAAGGTGGTCTTGTTATGTAGGTGAAAATTCACAGCTGGCAGCCCTCCAAGAAGGAGAGAAGAGAAGGCCTGGTTAGCAACGGTGGTCTTGTTATTAGCAGACCTCAGATTGAATAGATGATAAATGTTTCTTTCAGACCTTTAAAGGTGTCAGATTCTCAGTTTATCTTTCCTAGATCCAGACAAGAAAGGGCCTGCATGCATCAATGCAGATTCTCTACAGATGTGAATCTTCCTCACAAAAGACAGCTTTGCAGGACAACTTCTGTTTACGGTCTCTGTAACAGCCATCTCAAAATATGTCAACGAAATGTATTTGTGTTAAAATATTTTGATTTCCTTCACTCTGCTGAGTTCAAAGCTACACCCTGCCATGTATTAGTCATTTGTCCCTGAGCTGATGATGTACTATTTTAAGGTTTCAATTACCATCCCCAAGACGTGAAGCCAATGTTTGCCCCTAGGGTAAGGATTGAAAATCTGAGAATGTGACTCTGTGTGGACTTCAAGTATACATGCTTTATCTCTTTCACACCCTTGTCCTCTTTTTCCTGGAAACAATATAACTGGATTTGCTTCACTCAGCAATACACAGAATTTTACTAAAAATGAGAGCCTTTGAAGAAAATATATTATTTTAGCTTTGCTCCATTGAAACATTTCTTCCTGAATTTCCTGAGAGTTCTGGGTTTATTTATTTATTTTTTAGACTTTTTATTTTATTTATTTATTTATTTAAACTCTTTTTTTTTCCAACAAGTTATTGGAGTACAGGTGGTATTTGGTTACATGGGTAAGTTGTTGAGTGTTGATTTGTGAGATTTTGGTGCACCCATCACCTGAGCAGTATACACTGTACCATATTTGTAGTCTTTTATCCCTCGTCCCCCTCTAACTCTTCCCCCTAAGTCCCCAGAGTCCATTGTATTATTTTTATGCCTTTGTGTCCTCATAGCTTAACTCTCACATATCAGTGAGAACATATGATGTTTGGTTTTCCATTCCTGAGTTACTTCACTTAGAATAATAGTCTTCAACTCATACAGGTAACTGCAAATGCTGTTAATTCATTCCTTTTTATGCCTGGGTAGTATTCCAATGTATATATACACCACATTTTCTTTATCCACTCATTGATTGATGGGCATTTGGATTGGTTCCATGATTTTTGCAATTGTGAATTGTGCTGCTATAAACATGCATGTGCAAGTATCTTTTCTGAATAATGACTTCTTTGCCTCTGGATAGTAGTGGGAATGCTGGATCAAATGGTAGTTCTACTTTTAGTTCTTTAAGGAATCTCCACATTGTTTTCCATAGTGGCTGTACTAGTTTCCATTCCCACCAGCAGTGTAGAAGTGTTCTCTGTTCATCATATCCATGCCAACATCTACTGTGTTTTGATGTTTTGATTATGGCCATTCTTGCAAGAGTAAGGTGGTATCACATTGTGGTTTTGATTTGCATTTCCCTGATCATTAGTGATGTTGAGCATTTTTCCATATGTTTGTTGGCCATTTTGTGTATCTTCTTTTGACAATTGTCTATTCATATCCTTTGCCCAGTTTTTGATGGGATTGTTAGTTTTTTTCTTACTGATTTGTTTGATTCATTGTAGATTCTGGATATTAGTCCTCTGTCAGATGTGTAGATTGTGAAGATTTTCTCCCACTTTGTTTACTCTGCTGACTATTCTTTTGCTGTGCAAAAGCTCTTTAGTTTAATTAGGTCCCAGCTATTTATCTTCGTTTTTGCTCCGTTTACTTTTGGGTTCTTGGTCATGAAATTCTTGCCTAAGCCAATGTCTAGAAGGGTTTTTCCAATGTTATCTTGTAGACTTTTTATAGTTTCAGGTCTTAGGTTTAAGTCCTCAATGCATCTTGAGTTGATTTTTGTATAAGGTGAGAGATGAGGATCCAGTCGCATTCTCCTACATGTGTCTAGCCAATTATCCCGGCACCATTTGTTTTTTTCTTTGTTTTTTTTTTTTTTTTTTTTTTTTT